>NC_089316.1:7349971-7537471 GCF_036669915.1 Pocillopora verrucosa | reverse complement strand
CAAGCTATCAAGGGAAAAGTCTGTCATCTATCAACCTGGAATGAAAATTTGTTGGTAACGATCGAACTAAAAGATTTGAAATCGGGGTCAAAAAGATGCCTTAATGGTAAGATTTTTAATAAAAGTAATTAACATTAATGTTAATAACAATCGTGCAAAAATATCCGAAAAGCAGAGTCAGTCTGCTTTTTGGATATTCACTGAAAAGAATGAATAGGCATCAATTAGATGTCGGTTTGTGTAAACAAAAAAAAAATTGTGGGAGGAGATTATTTAGTGAACAATCGAGTCGAATGGGAGAAATTGACAAGCGTGTGCGACTATTTCCAATCGCTCATTGTTTTTTTTTTTTAACTCCTTTCGTTGAATTGAAATAGATACCCCTAAAACTACATGAATTAACGACGCGCGAGGCTTCGGACGTTATTACCAGGTTTAAATCACACGCTAGAGGAAGGAGAATATGAACCTTTTTGTGCACATCAGGAACAAAATTTCATTCACGCAGCGCGAAATTTAAATACTTGTACATTAAACAATCCAGCAAATGAAGATAGTCTTCTACATGATTCAATGGTGTGGTAGGCTTCGGACGTCAATACCAGGTTACACATGCTCTCTTCACCTTTGTATCGCTCAGTGAGCCTTTAATTGAATATATCTTTCGCCAGTTTTAAGCAATGTAAAGGAAAAAACGGTGAAATTTCTTTACTTCAGATACGACTATACGACCGTGACTTTGCATCCTAAAAAATCTACCAGAATCACCCCCACGGGGAGGATTTGTCGTATCATCAGTTTTGCCAACGGTTTAAATCTGCCGCTCGTATGATAATCGGAAATTTTGAAAAATCCCGCGTGTATTTTAAAGCTGTTTCCGCCATTGTTCTAAAGTAGCCATATACGGTCATTGTTAATCGTTAAACAAAGCCTGCTCAACTTTCAACTGATCCGCTTTTCTTGATACGCTAAAAGTTTGGAAAACCCTTAGCGAGAAAAAACCTATCCCCAGGAAAAGCTAAAATTTTGATGAGTAGACTGACGTAAGGCAGAGTGGTCTTTGGACAATTGTAGTGTTCCTCGGCTGTTCTTTCCCCTCCCCCAACTCCAACTCGGCATTTCCCTCATCGTTTCAGATAAGACAGTGGAAGAGGGGGACACCAAGAAATTATGAAGAACCTCTTGGGGGCGTATAAAGTCCTAAGAAAAATCAAAAGTGGGTTTTTATTTGCATGGGTTTATTTTTGCTGGCATCGCTCCTTTAAAGAGATAATGTAGATTCTGTATTAAGGTAATGAACCCCAAAAGAGGAAATGACTAGAAGAAGTGTTAGAACGTAATTTGGCATCGACAGATTTTTAACATTTATCATTTGGAGGGGTTATTAATATTTATTGTCTTTTTAGAGGGCACGGTAACGAATCCTGCAATCTGATTGGTTCTTTACCCGGTCAGTATTTTCCTATCTCTGCCCACGGGCCACAGTAACGCTTTCTTGAGTCGCGGAGTACATCCCAAATTTCGTTGTCATTTTTTCATAAATATACCTCGTTTTGCCCGCTGGGCAGTATTTTTAAGCAAACACATCGGTCACTACCTCAAGCCGATAAATAACTTATGAATCCTCTCTTTTCTCTCTATCAAATCACTTTGGTTGACAGAAAAATATTGGTTTCAGAATGAATTTGAATAAACAATAGCGTCATTACGTTGGTTGACAAGCGGCCTAAAAACCGTCTGCAATTAATTTTAATCGTTCACAAAAAGTACCCAGAAAGTTGAAACGTGAATTATTTGGTTACAGTTAAACTGAACGATGGAACTTTCATTCATTTAATCATGATCTGAATTTTCTCGAGCAATTTGTTCGTAGTGAAAGAGCGAGCGAAGTTTTAATTTAAGTTCTACAACAAATATACGCTCCCGGTGATCCTTTCCAATTCAGTTCAATTTAGACATTTGTACCGTAAATTGCACAACAGAAATTGAAGGAATTTTTTGAAGAAAGGCCGCATTAAATTCCCTTGTGTCTTGTTGGAGTGTGCCGTTCGAATTTAGTTTTTGTGAAGGAAAGACCAGAGTCACACACGCCATTGCAGCAAACAAACGAGCAAACTCTCACAACTTCAAAGTAAAAAAATTGAATTTACTCACAATTACTTTCCTCGTCGTTTACTTAATGAACAGAGGTAAATCTTCATACATGAATGAATGGTCGATGAGAGTGAATAATACTTTCCGTTATATCATTGACTGATTTTTAAGAAAACATTGTCGTGACAGACCTTGCCAAACTAGTTCTGATGTTTTTCAAATGTTCCTACGCTTTTTTTTTTTCTTGCGCGCTCTCTAATTGACAGGTATCAGATTGTGACAGATACTTGTAAAAATAATGCTTCAAAGTTTGTTTGGAAGCCTTTTAAATCACCTTTATCGTTACGGAAATGAAAATGTTTCGCTGAGGCATCTCTCTTTAATTTGCATCACCTCTATTTTAACTACCATTTACTCACTCAAAAATTGTTCAGTTTATGGAAGATCTTGCCGTATTTACAGCCCTAAATCATTCGGGTTCTTTCGGAAAGAATTTCGTCAAACAATAAATATGTTATTTACCGGCTAAGGGTCGGTCCATATGGTGAAAAACTGTGACCTCGGTCTTGAAAATGCTGCCCTCGGCCTACGGCCTCGGGCAGTATTTTCAAGACCTCGGTCACAGTTTTTCACCATACGAACCTCCCAGCCGGAAAATAACATATATGTATTTTGTTTTTGTTTTGTTTTTTCTTTGTTCTGATGTATTTTTTTTTCCTTTTAAACGATTCCATTGTAGGAAGAGGGGCAAAGGCGTTGAGAAAAGCAAAAGTGACGATTTCTTGAACTCCATATTTGAATTATGCCTGGGACAGTCTTCTTTTCCTTCTTTTTCTTTCCTCTTTTTTATTATTCCCTTTTTAACTCGTGAATTGCGCGCATGCGCAAGAGCGAGTTATAGATACGATGTGGGGAATAGCATTCGCTCGCTCGCTCGATTGGTCGATTCCTGTAAACTTTTTTTAGATTTTAGGCTTTTGAGTGCATTTGATAGTTTTTGGCGAGCAATAAACAGACGAAATGGCGACCTTTGTTGCTAAGAATAGTGGTGGGATGAAAAAGAAGCCAATGATAATCTTAAAAGAGCTTTTTTTTTCGTTTTAGTTTCAACAAGCGGCGCCAGCGACTGGCAAGCATTCAAGGATTCACACTGAAATAACAGAACAACCTTCGTTTTTCATAAAATTGTAATTTACAATCCTTGAACTTGAAAACAATCCGAAGATTCATTGAAAATATCACTTACTGCGAAGCGCTCGGAGTTTACAGATGTTCAAAAGCTTTTTTTGTTATAGCGTGAGATTGAGGACAAAATTGATCATTAAGTTTCGTCGCGTGTGTTTTTCCTGTGTGAAGCAACAAAAGATGCCGGCGAAAATAACAAGTTAACAAGAAAATCAAATAACACCTAAACAAACAATTTTAGCTACCGATTTTCAGTGAATTTTTAAAGAACAATTTTCTTTTAAGTTTCAAGACAATTTAAAGATTCAACATACATACAACGTACTAAAATGCGAAAGTTACACACCATAAAATTGATAAATAGGCCTGAAATGAAATTCTATCTTGTTATTGATTATACGTTGCCTAGCACGTGACTTAAATCTACCCAGGCGGAGATCTAAAATGACGGTGGCAGGCTTGGCTTAGTTATATCACTCAAAACTCGTTCCCGTTTGTCTCATTTAATAAAGAGGGAATCGTAATGTTTTCATTAAGACAGTATTGCCTTGATTTTCTAATATTTACAACGAAAGCCAGTAAATTTCACTTTTCACCCACATTTACTTCCAACCTTTTCTTTCGAACCAGAAACAAAAATGATAGACGTTTAAAACACATGACATCATCCACCTTGTCAAATGTAATAGCATGATCATTTCAATTGTAATGCCTTCTTATCCCAACGTTACTTTGTTTCTTTGCTACATTAGCGAACACTGAACTACTGCTCGTACTCTAGATATGACAATCAACCACAAAATTCCCTAAACCAGATAACATTAAACATAATCTAAAAAATCATGTGTCAATTCACGAGTTTGCTCACAGAGCACTTTGATTATAATGGTAATAGGGTCCAATGGAGTCCAATTCGGTCTGTAGTCATACGAGTGATTAACAAAATCGAACGACCGCGATTTGTTAATAAAGATTTGTTATTCACCTATTAGTTCTCCAACCAAAACTAGAACAAAAATCCCGAACGCGAACGGTTATTACCAGCCCAATTTGAGCACTAATAAGACAGTGTGCGCGTCATGCTTGTAATAGGACAGTGTAGTAGGACAGTTAAAGAGACAGTTAAGACATCATGCCTGTGTAAGTGGACCGAACGCCTCATGTGCATGCGTTGTTGTGTTGTTTTTTTTGTTTTTTGTTTGTTTTTTTAATGAAAGCGTATTACCGATTTCTAGTTTCTTTCTCCAATTTTGTCATTGTTTTGATTAATTTGGATTTTGTTGATCACTCGTATGATTACAGACTTAATTGGACTCCATCGGCCCTATTACCATTATAAATCGATTTGGTGATAACCAATTGCGTTCGAGAATTTTGTTAAGGGGTCTCCTGTGGCTCTTTTCATTGAACGGTTATCAGGAAAAGAAGACATTCATGCTAATTTGCATCGAGACCAATCATTCTTGTCTGGCATCATGTTGTAGATTAATGGAAAAGTATGAACTCACGATCAAACCTTTTTTCAACTTGCATTTTCTCCGCTTTTCTTTTTTTTTTTTTAATTCAAGTTATATTCATCCCACTGTTACATTTCACACCTTCCTTAAGGTAAAAGTCAACATGATTTACTTGTCAAAAAGATAACATTACTCAAAATTCTCCAAGGCTGACAAAATGATTCAAGGAATCATTTTTTTAGCCTGGGACACATGAAAAACGCAAAAAATACCATGATTCGTCAGACAGTGCACTGTAGAATTTATGAGTCGACGACCATCATTTAGTAACGGATTAATCAATAATAAACCGACCTGTTGATATCAAAGATTATGGTCTAGCAGCGGTACGTGTAGACTCAATAAGACTGCTAATTCAACAATATGCGCACGTTTGAATGTCTGTGAATATAAATGTCTGAGATGTATTATGTTTTGTTAGGTAGGAATCCCCATTCGTAGTTCACAAAAAAATTAGACGTGAAGATTGTTTTCGCAAATTTTGTTTTGCAACAACATGAGTTTAAGTCGCTTATCATTAAAGTAAATGGAACGTGCTTTAGATAATATCACTGTAAGCACAAACGGTGGCGCGCAAACGCAAGGAAAGCTGACATTTAGACAGCCATGTTTTTCTTTCCGCCTTCTGAACGACCACTTTCGGTATTTTTTTTTAGGAGGCAGCATATCAAATACGCGAGTCAGGGTCGGAGTCAGCGCGCGAGACCACGGCTAGTATTAATCGTGTGCAACTTCACTGAGATTGATTATAATTACTTGCTGTGGAAGCATGATGGAAAATTAGACTTCCTTCCGACACTAATCATGTTAAGTTGGCTGCGATGGGACACTCGTTCTCAGTTGTCGTAATAGTGAATAAAAGTTTGTAAAAGATACAGCGTCATCTACTGTTTGAATTTAGCGTAGTCGTTGACTTAGTGCCGTATACACGCAAATAGATTGTTATCGAAAGGAAATGTGATAAAATGCAATGTGGCTTATTTTTATCATTTACTCATTCACACATTGAACTATTTTTTTTATCGCAATAACAATTTTAGAGATGAAATTTTTTTCAGATTTTCTGTGTTTCTGAACATTCTTACGTGAATAGCAACCGAAAATCCCAACGTTAACTGTCGTACTGAAATGAGTTGTGGTCTTTCCAATCATATTGAACTAAGATCCCCTTAATTGTAAGTGATGGAACAGTGACGGATTTATTTATTTACAGCTCTTCTGCTTAAATGGATGCTACTGTTTTAAAAAGAAAGCAATGACTTTCGACTTTGTCGTTCGACTTTGTCAATAGATCTGACACTGAAACATTGCGGGTTGTTTTCTTGATGACTCTCGAGTCTTTCTTACAACTCTTTTTAAGTTATAATACCGTTACCTACTTATCTTTGATTGTAGTTTTGTTTTAAAAGGAAACATCATGCTCAGATATAAGGATAATAAAAGAAGTAATAGCCAAAGGTACTAAAATAAGTTGTGTAAAATTTCAGAATTGGACCGCATTGAAAACTATATTAACCCACTTTTCGATAATTTATACAGCGAGAATGAAGTCTGTTTTCTGAAATTTTTTTTTGTCATGAATCTTATTGTCATTCCAAATAAGACTTCTTTTTTTAATGATAGCATTTAAAAGGCGACACCAACGTAAAAATCTAGCAAAATATTAAAGATCGTGACGCCACTTCCCTAAAATACAACGACTATGAATTCTGTTATTACGTAAACTCCTCTCTGCATATTCAGTCTGTGCCACAGTAGCGCGACGGACATTGCGATAGCCCATAAAGTTTGTAGATATAATAGGATGAGCAGTTCTTCACAGAAATTTGGATATTGTGTTTGCAACCCATAGAATTATCACTAAAGCAGACCTCCCGGAGAACTTCACCATCTTCCACTGTAGGATGGGCACCATTCAACCAACCAGAGTAGGTTGTACTACACCTGTATGCTGGCACACGTGTTGTTGGCATTTTTGTTCCTGCTGCTCCCGCAAAACGATACCATCCATCGGGTCCTTTATCACACCCCCCTCCATGATAGTGAGCATTGTAACTGCTTTTTCTTTTACGATGACTCAGATTTTTGTATTCATAGCAAGGATCGACTGCAAAGTCAAATGAAACGAGTATAGTCATCAAAATTTATAAATATGGGAAATAAAATTTAATAACCATAGATAGCAGAATCTAAATGTGTGTTTCCTCTTTCTTCAATAGCGCATTAAAAGAGGGCTTTCGGAAAACTAAAGGTGTAACTAATGTAGTTACCATACGAAAAACTGGCATTATGTCTAACTTATTGAGAACATAACTAATTCACATCAAACTTCACAGTTAACAAAAGTCTATATCAAGTCTTGGCGACCACGCCCCCACGACTGTCTCACTCAAGAACACACC
Source organism: Pocillopora verrucosa (assembly GCF_036669915.1). Lineage (NCBI taxonomy): Eukaryota > Metazoa > Cnidaria > Anthozoa > Scleractinia > Pocilloporidae > Pocillopora > Pocillopora verrucosa. The sequence continues at coordinate 7,530,273 of NC_089316.1, read as the reverse complement.
AAATTTGGAACCTTTGGCTCGATTGCTAAGAGAAGTTTGGATAATGATTAAATTTACCAACAAAATTTTAAGGACGAATTTTAAAGCTAATTAGTAAGCTTTTTTGAAATACCAAAGCTTTGAATTTAATGAGTCAAAATTAATTTTTTTTAAAAATTACGATTAGGCAATTTTCGAAGACGTTCAAAGTGTCGTACTGCAGTTAGCGCGTAAGAGTGGGTCTTAGCTCTTTCGCGCATGATCGAATCTCATTTGTACCGCCACAGTCGAATGGAACGAGAAATTTCTATATTTTGGTATATAATTTGTCTAATTTGCGACTGATATAGATGGGTCAAATGGCCACTCAAATTGGAGCACGCTCACCGGTTTTACTTCTGGTCTACTACGGATCCATAAAAGCCGTGGCAAAAAGGTCAGAGGGTCCAAAAGGAAGATTTTCAAGCCATTTGTTACCTTCGTTTACATGCATGTATTAACTAGTAAGTAGTCTCATGAATAAATTAGGCGATTTTATTTTTTTTCCTTTTGTTCTCAGAGATACGGAATTTCATACAATACTAACATTTTGTTTCAATTTTTCAGGTATTTTCCCTACTCAATTGCCAAAGAGAATGGAGAGGAAAGAGGTGAGTCTACCTTCGCTGCAGTTGTGGAGAAAATCACGCAACAAACGGGCATTAGAGGTATCGTCGTCAACAATCGCATAACAAATGTCTTGAGGAAAAAGATTGGGACCATGAGTCCAAAGCTTCAGCGAGCAAAGAGGAGAAGTGGAGGTTTTGGTGCAAAGAGGCTCACTGACAAATGACGCGACAAAACATGTTATGTCAGGTTATTTTATCACGAGCTGGATTATTACTTTATTGAAAATTAACGTTAGAGGATTCCAAAGATTCCAACGTGGTGAATTGTCACTAATGCGATCGATACTCTAATGCGCAAGCGCAGTAAGGAAAGCTTTGTCCGCGCCAGCCTGGACGCTAATGAGAGCAAATGTTCGCGCTTATGAGAATTAAGTTTGATATAAATGGCATGGTAAATACGAAACATACCTTCACAGTTTAAACCATCCCCGATGTATTTAGGATGACAGGAACAGTTGTAAGAGCCCTGAGTATTAGTGCAAAAGGCATTCGGATGGCATTTGTTCATTTTAACGGTATGAGCTTCACTGCATTCGTCAATGTCTGAAAGAGGACATAATATTACGTCAAAGTCAAACTGCAAGGAATGTCACTAGGAGATAGAGATAACTAGCTATCACAAAATTTGGTAATAGTAATATTTGAACACTGATGTTTAAAAAATGGAGGCAAAATGTTTCTTAAAAAATCGGACGTCAACGACGTGCTGTAATTAAAATTCAGTCAATAATAAAGTATAGTAAGAAAAGTAAAGCAAAAATAATAAGACAATGCAAACAATTTCAGGTTTTAATTATGGAACGAAATTGTCATCGTTGGGAGAAACAACTGTATTTTGTTATTGATTACAGAGATCCAATTTGTAATCGTCATGTCTAAAAATATATTGTGCGTCACAGCGCAAAATTAGATATTTGATGCAACGGGCGCGCACTGCCATTGGTTTATTTGGCGTCACACTAAATCTAACAATTTCAAAAATTGTTTACCACCAAAATTCTGTGACGCTAGATTGTAAAGTGTCACCTGCAAATTTTGATCAACGATTTCCGACTGTTTTAAAGGGGACAGACCACCGCCCCCGCATGCAAAGTACAGGTCTAGTAGAATTGTCATTACAAGATAAATGAACCTTGATGACACAAAATTTAACATTAGTAGTCTTTCGACACTAATATTTATTCCAGAAAGAAAAAAGATTTTCTAAAAAAATCGGATATCAACGACATCCTGAAGCGATAAAGAGTCAGCCTTCCTGATGGTGAGATACAAAAAAATATGAACGTATTTTCAAGTTGTTATTATCGAGCACGCATATTGATTACATGCAAGGATAAATTTTTTCTATTTAGTTATACAGCAGTTTGCAAAATTTCAACGAGTAGTCAATAAAATTACGTCACCGATCGCTAACGTTTTGTTTGAACTATACATCACTTAAATTTCCCCATCATCTACATTTTGTCGTTTAGCACATTTACGAGATTTTACACCTTCTAGCTTTAAGGTTCAAAATAAAACTTGCGATTTTGTTTCACGTCGTCGTCTATAATTATTGTCAGGTTCATCCAACGGCAGAAAGAAACAAAAAGCATCGAAGATATTCATTTACAACAATGAAAGACGATTTAAGTTCGGACATAACGCGCACTGTCATTAGTTGAATGAGCGTGCTCTATCGGAGCATGGAGCTGAGCTAAAGCTGTCAAAATTGTACTATGTCTGACCATTTCCCGATCTTCTCTTAAGCTTTTTCCGTCAGTCAAAAGTGAAATTTCGGAACAAGCGAGCCGGCAAGTTGCAACAGAAGAATCAAATTAAGGTTAATTAAAGTTATCATAACATGAGCAGAGACGAAAATCCTCCCCGATTACGTCTCATGTTTCTCTTTACATTTCTTTCGTGCTCAAACTGATTGCTGCGTGCTTCGCAATAGAACAGTGCACAGTGAAGGCTTCTCTATAATTTAAATAAAATCTATCAAAATTCACCTGTGCAATTTTGTCCATTTCCAGTATATCCAGGCTGACAATTGCATACATATGATCCAATGGTGTTGGCACAGTTTGCATTCTCGTGACAAGAGTGGTTCCCTTTACACTCGTCAACGTCTATCAGATCAGAGATAAAAAAATGGGATTTCAAAATTATGCAAACATTGCCGTGCATAATCCATTACCGTGTTAAAGATTGCAAGTCGTGCCTATTTTCAACGCGAGATTGTCGTACATGAAGAAAACTCAATATACTTGTCAAAAATAATCTAAAGACTTTTGAGACTATTGACGGTACCTATACAATTCCGCCCATCTCCGATATATCCAGATTTGCACGTGCACACGTATGATCCGTGTGTGTTATTACACGCAGCCTTATTGTGGCATTTGCTAGGAGTTGCTACGCATTCATCAATATCTGTCGTAAAATTACAAAGAAACATAGAAAAAAATAATTAAGTTATCAATTAAAGTCATTAGCATTTCGGTTTCTTTCAAAGAGCCATAGGAACTTAGCAGTTTCGAAAAACCTCAAGACATTTAAAGCTTCTTGTTCTAAGTGGCTCTCTGGTTGGAACTTTCAATCAGCTATTATTTCTAAACTATCCTTGCAATTACTCTATCAAGCATACGACAAAACAGCAAACAAGCAGACAAACCAAACCAAAACAAAACGAAAATATACAAACGAGCAAATACACACGCTCAATAAACTATAGTAAGAAATTTTCTTTTGGAAAGATTCAGCACAACATACAGTGAGACAAATTTACGCCATTTTCACCAACTGAAGGACAGTTGTCATACCAGTATTGAAAATCAGACAAAATCTCGCATATACGTCATTTCAAGTGTTGACTAAGACTTCTACCTATTTCACAACGTTCTCCCTTGAATCCGGGAGGACACAAGCATCGATATCCCTTGAGTGTAAACCCAGACTGACAAGTTGCGTTATTTTGGCAGTGGGAACTCTTGTCACAAGCGTTCTGAAGGAGAAAAAAAAATTAAATGACGAAAGAAAGATGGAGGGATAAATACTGAATAATAAATAACTAATGATCGAATAAACGAAAACTTTCATAAACATTCATAATTGTTTTTATATCACTCCGAGGCGATAATTTCAAGAAAAATCGATGTGAAACTCACCTTCGAGCCACGATAATAAAACTTGGTATCAGTTGTCAAGTCACTGTCATATGTCAGATGCGTGGCGTTATTCAGTTCACAGATGTGAACTGCTTCATTATTGTCAGGATATTTTTTGAAGTTAAGACTGACACAATTGTCGTTCAGGTAGCACAAAAGCTCACAAACATCAAAGTTCTTGACTTTTCTTGTTTCGATAGTATGGTTTACCAAACGTCTTTCAGCAAAGAAGTAGTAGTCTGGAAATACCATTGCGCGCTCTCGCTCTAAAACAGACAAATTGAAATATAATTATAATATGCTTTTCCGTCGCAAAAAAAATAGATTTCGTTTTCGTTAGATTTTCATTTTCCTATTAATCACAGCAACAGAGTTTTAAATGTTCTGAATAATATTTGTTTGAAAAAAATTCAGTCAAGGTATCCTTGCAGTGAGATTAATCTCGAAAGAATGCAAAATTGGAAAATTACACGAAGCTTCTGTGCAAAGATTTTGTCAAGGGTCTCCGCAATCATCCTATTTCTTGTTTGGCAAGTTTTGAAGTCTCCACTTGAAAGAGTAATACCTACAAGGATTTTGCGTCAAAGGGTTTTTTTTTTAAACAAATGTTTAAAACCAGAAAACGTGTTCTATTTCAAATGTCAGCATTGTTCTCTTACAAAATGACTCCGCTTAAGTTGGCTATGAGCCGCAAATTTTTCTTCTGTGCAAATTATCGAATTCCTGCTCAACAACAACGAAATGTTTTTGATAGAATTGATTACCATTCCATGTAAATATGAGCTGAGCTTTAGGATTGAAGTGGTTTTGAATGAAGCAATTCTTCATCGTAGCTGTTCTTAGTTTTTTTGTTGTAACAACTTCAAATTTCCGATATGTTCCATCATAATAACACTCCTTTGTTAAATACTATTAATATCTACAAAACAAGTTTACAAGACTGAGGTTCCTTCCTTAAAAGTCATGTTTGTTGAATTCAGTTTTTTAGTTTTGTCATAACGACACGTTATAAGCTCAGTGCATCAACTGTTATGAATCGGCGAAATAGAAATAAAGAATGATGGGAAATAAGACAACACGGGATGAAGTATGAATATAGGGATAGAAAATGATTCGCATTTTGCAACTCACCTTTACCAAACGTCAAGTAAATCATCGATGAAGTCCAGACTGCGAATATTAGAAACTCTGAAAATTCCATACTTTCTCAAGACAGCGGAGCACAATATCGATGCTTTAGTATGCCATCATCTCGTGTCGACCACCTGCATTTAATATTGGATTAAGTAATAGAAAGAGACCTATTAGTATTGACAATAGGATATAAACAGCGATAACAGCAGTCAATCCTGCCCCTGCATATAAAATACGTGGATAAACGTTTTAATGTCTGCGAATGAACACGTTTTAAATGTCTTCCTTTGTGCCAGGTCGAAACACTGGTTTTGAGGGGCTACGATTGTATCGGTTTTCATCTGCAGATTTGAAAAAGTGATTTTGCAACACAAATTTCCATAACATTAATTTCAGTTGCATCATAATTACAGTCAATGGAGTGCGTTGAAGGCAATAACATGACAAACATATTCTTAAGAACATTAAGTGAACATACTCCGATAATGCATTCTCATAAAAAGCGAACTTCCCTCGAGTTTGTGAGAAACAACACCTTCAAATTTTCAAGATCAATCCCTAGCTTCAGTGTTTTTTTTTAATTTTTAATTAAAGCGTCAATAATTGACGAAAAGAAAGTTCTCACAAAAATATGGTAATAAAAATAGACCTTATGTACCGACAGTCCCGCTCACGAAATCCAGTGTATAATAGTAATCGGTGTGTAGGACCAGACAGGTTGGCGTAACCTTATCCGCCAAAAGACTTTATTCCTGCATTCGCTTTCATTTTCAAAAAACATGAATCCTTTATTTAGACTATACTTTGAAATAAATCTGAAATTATAAGATTAGCCACGTTCTTTGATGGATTGTGAGTCTCTTGTTCCAGTTCGAAGAAATGATTATGGGAAACTCCTTTTTGAATTTCGAATATCGTGTTTGTAGTTGTTAAGTTGTACCACCCACTTCTCCACATTGAGCAAAATACTTTCTAGTTTGACTCTCCTTCTTACTTGAAATAATACGGAAACGCAATAATTTAAAGTCCTAAATAATTAGCCACTTTATCTTCCCCGACATACATTAACGTTAAAATGAATTAATAAAGAGTTCGAATAAGCCCTTTAGTTTGAACAAACAATAGATCTTCTGTTAACAGTGGATATTAAACAACAGAAATTCCATAAATTTTCCGAGCAACTTACGACCTGTGTCTCGATACATCAGAACAGAATAAAGAGTGTCGAGGCAGAACCCATCAGACACCTTATAACAATTGAGCACGACCCAGTGTAGACAGCTACTGTACTTAATGCAGAGCCTTAGTGAGACGACGCTCTGAGTGTTGTTTTATGCGCCACCTCCATCTCAAGGATAACAGCAGATTGATATTTAAAAAAGGTGTGCCGTAATGTATGATTGGATTCAGCAAAACCATCCAGTATCGGATCTCGCTTCCAAGGCCTTCCTTGGAAGACCTTTTAAATTATAAAACATATTCAGATTTTCCTCCGTTAGATAAAATTGGTGCAGACTTAAGGTTAACGAGACCTGTGAGCCAAAATTTGGTTCCCAACTCATTTTTCTGATTGGGAGTCATGCAAATCAACTTCCATATTTTTTCAAGGTCCTTCTATTTCAAAATTATCACTTTTGTCGTAATATGAACGGAATTTAAACGAGCTGCATATCTGTCTAAGTTAGGGATAGGACAAAACAATTTGTGAAAGGAAATCTTTATTAGTACAGAAAAAAAAAATTTTTTTTGGCAAGTTGGATATATCAAGTGAAGAATATTTTTGTCATCAACTCATTTTTCTTTACCGTAGATTGAACCCAAACAGCGAGCTTCGTCACTACATTGATTCCTCTCTCATCCCTTAATGGAATTTCTTGTCGTTTCGAGTTTCACAATTTGTGACGAGCTTGGAACCGCCAGCACCGACTTTTTATAATTTGACACTTTTCTCTATATGCGTTAATGATGGAGATACAATTTTGAGAATGGGTGTCATTATAAACATAAACAAATATCGCTGAGAAAAAGTTCAAGAATTAAACCCGTTGTAGGAAACTAAAATTAAGGATAATGATCTTGTTTATTTCAAATAGCTAAAGCTGTTTTTTTCTGCCAAAAGTTTGTTATACCCACATTTGGAATCTCGGTAAATTTCATTTTGGTTTTATTTCAACTACACAGAAATAGAGGGGCTAAGGGTGGATATCAAATCTTATCATGGAATGAAAGTCAAACTTAAGTTAACCATGCATTAAATACGATCATTTCTTACCTTCAAAGTTCCAACGTTCTTTGGTGCCCAACTCTAGTGTTATTGAGCCAAACGCATTTTCTTTTATTACTGTCAGGTAGCTATGGTTACGATAGAAACTGTTGGTTTCAAACCGAGATGATCATTAATTTTAGAAATGAACTTCCCTCTTCCTGTTTGGGCTGTTTACATAAAAAGCTAAATTGGTAATATCGGGCGAAGGATTTTAACCTAATACACGGATTGACTAGAGTAATGCGTTTTAAAATTTTTATTGGTTTTTTGAAAGTGTCGCCTGTCAGGTCAGGTGCCAAAGGCATTTCATTAGAGATCGGTTTTTGAATCTTAATTTATTTTGTAACAACATACTTTTATAAATTGGTGCAAACTTAAGGTTAACGAGATCTGTGAGCCAAAATTGATTCTCCATCTCATTTTTCTGATTGGGAGCCATGCAAATCGACTTCTATACTTTTCCATAATTTGAACGGAATTCAAACGAGCCGCATATCAGTCTAAGTTTAGGATAAGGAGAAGACAAAACAATTTGTGAACGTAAATCTTCACAATTACAAAACAAAAACAACCATAGTTTTCGGCAAGTTGAATATTTCAAATGCAGAAGATTGTTTTCGCCACCATTATTTTTCTTTATTATAAATTGAACCCAAACAGCAGGCATCGTCATTGTATTAAATCCTCTATCGTTGTTTTGTGGAATATCCTGTCGTTTCCATTTAACAAGTTTTGAGGAGCTTGGAACCGCCAGCACTGACATTTTATAATGTAGTACTTTTCTCTATTTACGGTGATGATGGAGATACGAGGGATGTCATTATAAACATAAAGAAATATCGCTGAGAAAAGGTTTAAGAAGTATACCCGTTGTAGGAAACTAGAAATCAAGGATAATGGTCTTGTTTATTTCTAGAGGCTGACGCTGTTTTCCCGCCAAATGTTGGTGATATCCACATTTGAAATCTCGGTATATTTCATTTTCGTTTTATTTCAACTACACAGAAATAGAGGAGTTAAGGGAGGATATCAAATCTTCCCATGACACGAAATTCAAACTCGAGTTATCTCTCCATTAAATACGATCATTTCTTACCCTCGAAGATCCAACGTTCTTTTGTGTCCAACTATAGTGTTATTGAGCCAAACATATTTTCTTTAATTACTCTCTGGTAGCTATGGTTACGATAGAAACTGTTGTTTTCAAACCGAGACGATCACTAATTTTAGAAATGAACTTCCCTCTTTCTGTTTGGGCTGTTTGTATAAAAAGCTAAATTGGTTAAACAATATCGGGCGAATAATTTAACCTAATAAACGGATTGACTAGAGTAATGAGGTGAATAGAGTAGATTGACTAGAGTAATTGGTGAATTTTATACATTCGGTCACAGTATATATTGAGATTGATAAGACGGAAGTTTTGTCAGACATTTTAAGTCATCCATAATTGTCTAAAACGGGTCTATTTTCCTTGTATGAGTCTTTATATTATTTTCTACCATCAGTTTGTACTATAATACCAGTTGTAATACTTAAACAGCTTCACATGCTCTAGACTTGTTTACCAACATTATTTGCGTGCTTGAAGCGTCTAAACAGGTGCTATCAGACTATATTGCGTGATGTATCCGAGGCTGCACACTGCGATATGATCATCTGCTCAAAATTTCCTAGATTGACCGACCGGATACTTTAAAGAAGTTTACAAAATTAATTTCTCTCTTGTAAAAAATTACAAAAAAAATTAAACCTTTACCATGAGCATGTTATGCAATAATAACAGAGTATGTTAGGTTATTTTTCATTTTATCAAATTGCTCCATTCAAAGCACCTTTCTTCTTTTCTACAAAATTTTAGTATCCTTTGTTTTCGCCGTGGCAAACAGTACACCTTACAGAAGCCCATTACCCGGAGCCTCAATAACAATTTTACCCTTGAGTCAACTCCGTCTCGTATCTTTTTAGTCAGTTTTGATATTTTTTTTTTTTTACTATCATGTTCAGCTCTAGCAAATTACAATATGCCAGGCTTTATTTATTCATTTTTTCATTTTATCTATGAGGGAACAGAAATTTGTCTCAACTTTAAATTCCGTGAAAAACGTGGGAATACAGATCTTAGGGCGGGAGCCAAACTGACCACATAAACCTTACCACTGTGAACCATAGTATTCTCCGAGTGCGAGAGAGAGTACCCAAATCGGCACATTTACCATTTACCATGAAGTCGTCTTTGCGAAATCGAGAATAAATTGAAAGAATGCCAAGAGATTTTTGACTCTAATCCGACAGAAAATAACGCTGTACAGCTGGAAACGATCAAATCTGAGTACAACTCACTGTATGATTATATTATTCAAGGTAATGTTATTCGTTCTAGAGCCAATTGGTATGAACATGGTGAGAAAAATAACAAATATTTCTTAAATTTAGAAAGTAGAAAGATGAGCAACCCTTGCGTCCGTAAACTTTTTGATAAAGGCGGTAAATTAATAACTAATCCTAAATCAATTTTATCAGAATTGTATGACTTCTATACTGAATTGTACTCTAACCGCGACCCACCCAATCATAACAATGTTAGCGATGCGTTTCTTGACCAATGTCGTTTGCCAACTTTAAACGAAGATGCCAAACAAATTTGTGAAGGAGTTCTTACAAAGGCGGAGTGTTTTAAAGCTCTACAAACGTTTAAAAACGGAAAATCCCCAGCTAACGATGGCCTGACAGGAGAATTTTATCAAGTTTTTTGGCCCACCTTAGGACATTTGTTAGTTGACTCTTTAAACAGTTCCTATGGAAAAGGAGAATTGGCAAACTCCCAAAAACAAGGAATTATAAAACTTATTGAGAAGAAAAACAAGGATAAACAACAAGGATGTTGCGAATTGGAGACCCATTTCTCTGTTAAACGTGAATGTTAAGATTGCGTTCAAAGCTATAACATTAAGACTCGAGAAAGTTCTTTCCGACTTAATTAGTGCTGAACAGTGCGCATATGTGAAAGGAAGGAACATCTTTGGTGCAGTACGAACTATAGGTGATATTATGGACTATACAAAGTTATACAATCTCCCCGGTCTCATGGTGACCATTGACTTCGAGAAAGCGTTTGACTCCTTAAGTTGGAACTTCCTTTTTAAGACCTTGGAAAAGTTCAATTTTGGAGAATCCTTTATTAGGTGGATACGTCTTTTCTATACTAATATATCCAGCTGCATTATGAATAATGGTGTAGCAACTCCTCTTTTTTCAATCGGAAGAGGGGTTAGACAGGGAGACCCTCTCTCGCCCTACTTATTTATTTTAGCCTTGGAAACCCTCTTTACCGCTGTCAAACAGACTCGAGATATAAAAGGTATAGTAGTAGAAAACAAAGAAATCAAATGTATCACTTTCGCCGGTGACATAACAAACTTTTTACGCGATAAGGAATCTTATGACTCTCTTAGTTCCTTATTGAACACATATGGTGAATGTTCAGGGCTTAAACTAAATAAGGACAAAAAAGAAGCCTACTGGTTAGGAAGTTCCTATCGAAATCACGAAGCTCTCGATATTAATAAGGTGAATGAGCCAATTAAAATACTAGGTATATTTTTCACTTATGATCAGCGTAAAAGCAGAGAGCTTAACTTTGACCTTACTTTAAAGTCAATAACAAAGTCCTTAAGTTGCTGGCAATGGAGAAACTTAACATTAATTGGTAAAATTCAATTAGTCAAAACATTTGCTATGCCTAAGTTTATGTATCGGGCCTCCTTTATCTCTTTTGATAAGGATATAATTAAAAGCATAAATTCTGTGATATTCAATTTCGTGTGGAGAGGCAAAGACAAAGTCAAAAGACTAGCCTTAATTAGTGAATACGAAGACGGTGGCCTCAAAATGCCTCACCCTGAATCTTTAATTAAAACTCAAAGAATTGTGTGTCTTGCAAGGTATATAGATGATAATAGTAGTCCGTGGAAAGTTTTCTTGTCTCGTTATCTTAAGAATGTAGGAACCAGTTTTCTGCTTCAGTGCAATTTCAATCCATCGCGCCTACCCTGTAAACTACCTTCTTTTTATAAAGAATGTCTTGAAATTTTGTCTGACTTTAATGGCAATCACGATATAATTGCTACAAAACAGGACGTTTTAAATGTGACTATCTGGAACAAACAGAACCTCTTGATTAACAAGAAATCAATATACAACAAGAGAATAAAAGAAGCAGGTTTTGTGAAACTTGGAGATATTCTCTCAAATGACTCAAAATTAAAAAGGTGGGACGCTTTTAGAGAGAAAAATCTCTCCTTGTCAGATTACTTACTCCTACAAGGCATTTTTTCCGCCATTCTGCCTAACTGGAAACAGCTCCTTAACGTTGGAGAGAATAATAACAACCGAATTGACCGAATTTCAGACGATGTTCAAGATATAACTAGAATGACTTCAAAATCAATCTATTCCACCCTGGTCAAACGAATCCAGATTTCTCCAACTGCCCAATCTAAGTTTAATTCCGTATATAATATTTCAGGTAATATAGACTGGAAAAATATTTATCTATTGCCGGGTCGAGTCACTCTTGACACCAGAACGAGAGCCTTTCAATACAAAATTTTAAATCGTATTCTCTACACCAATAAAATCCTATATAAAATGAATTTGGTTCCTTCTCCGATGTGTACCTTTTGTGGAGATCACGAAGAAACTCTTGAGCATCTTCTAATCAGCTGTACCTACACTAAAAACTTTTGGCTTTCGGTTATTTCTTGGTTAAATACTTACAATATGAAAATTGATAAGCTTGATGAGGTAACAATCCTCTTTGGTATTTCCGATAACAACCCTGGGAATTGTTTGTTAAATCACATAATCATTCTTGGAAAATATACCATTTATTCATGTCGTTGTAAAAATATCAAGCCGTCTGTATCCTTACTGAAGGCTAAAACATCTGAATTTTTGATTGCAAAAAAGAATAAAAAAGAATCTATACATTATAAAAAATGGGAAAACATGTTATTGTAACTCAATAGATGAATATCGGGTATTAACAGTTATAGACGCAGTTGTATATACAGTCGTTCTACCAAAAAAGGAATTTGATGTAGAAGTATTTGTACAAATTAGGCTTATATTATTATATAACCACAACATAAATTAAATCTAGCCGACTGTGAATGTAATGTAATGTAGTATTTCGTAATTAGTGTTAGTGAGTAGCGTAAGCGTTAGTGTAATTAACTTTGTATTTGTTTGTATTACTCTAGTATTTGTGCTTTAAGTGAAAATAAAAAAAAATGTTAAAAAAAAAAAAAAAAAAAAAAAAAAATTTACCATGGCGCAACAGCGAGCGTGGGCTCGTTTCGGAGTATTTAGTAAAAAGGAATTGTTATTTTTGATTTCGTTTTAGGCCATAAAAGCTTAGAAATTTCCCTCAAGTTTTCGCAGCCGAGATTCCTGACTACAAAGCAAAAATTGCTGTGGATATACAAAAATCTTATATGTGAACTGCGGATTAAGAAATAAATATGAAAGCAATCTTCGAAGCATTGAACACTTCTTAAGAATGGCTGCCTGTCAGGATCGAGAATTGTCCGTCAACGACCATTTTGGTGAATTGCTCATATTTTGCTCAAAGATACCCTTTGATAAACTATTTTCAAAAATCATGTTTTTAAGTTTCAGCGATTATTAAATTTTCATAAATTTGCGAAAATCTGAAAACGCGGTTTTCAGGCTTCCGGAGCTCAGGCTCCGCATGACGCACAATCAAAAATTAACTGCAAAAACCAAGCCCCGTTTAAGGATGAAAATGGAATCAATCAACACCAAACTTCACACGATATTAGGACAGCTATTCTCATTCAATTCTAGTGAGTGATGTTTTTGGGCACATCGATTTTGGGATTACTTAAGCCCTTGAAAGAACATCCTCACAGACCGCGTAAAATGGCAGCGAAAAACGGGTGATATTTCACGCGAAAAAAATGTACCTGGTACCACATATTTTAGATTTTCAACAACATATTCGTGAAATATTGCTATTTTTCATTCACTGTGGAAAGTGTGATGCTCGGAATCGCATTGCTTCCCTTCGAAAATGGCAGAAGTGTTTGTGACTTGAGCGAGCAAAATGATGCAAAGTGTGTAAACAAACAACAAGGTAATTTAATCATATCGAGTTGTTAAATCTCCAAATTAAATCCGGCCTCTGCTGTGTCGGTTTGTAGCTCGGAAAATGTAAAGTGACAAGTAAATTATTCCGTAAGATATTTGAAAAGGTTCTACAAAATATTTTTTGGCTAAAAATCTGCAAGTGAAGTACATATTACCTTAGCACCAACTCACATTCAAGTAATGCAGATACATTCGAGAGAAGCTACTTAGTAGATTAGTACTTGATTCCATGCTGATAAATTAGATATTTTTTTATCTTTTACTTTGAGAACTCATTTTCTGTAGGTTTAAATACATGGAAAGGCGACTTTTGACCTTCAAAGTAATTAAATGCAAGGCGACAGTTCTTGTTATCCTAGTGATTATCAATGTCACGCAACGTAACGCCATTGGAAACGTGTCGGGGGTGCTGAAACATACCCGCGTAGAAACCGCAAATGAAATAATTATGTCGTTAAATTATAGAAAGAAATCCCGCATTTCAAAATGAGCAGAAAGAAATGTAGGTTGAATGCTCTCACGTCTGTCAGTTTGCATGTGTCGGCTACCAGATGAGTAAACTTCATTACCGATGTGAAGACCAGAAAAGGAAAGTGAGGGTCAATATTGGCATGATTAAAAGAAAAACAGAACAAAACGAAAGAACTTCTAATTACTCTACGAGCTTTAAAAATGAGATAACTAGTAATTGACGATTAGGAACGAGTCACCGTTAATTCGTTTCTTCCTCACTTTTCTATTCTGCTAAACTAAAGAGAAAGTCAGCATCACGATGACTTTTGGCAAGTACATTTGCTGACAATCTCTTTCAGTGAGCCAAGTACGGGGCCTTTTTACGTATGGGCTTTGATGGTATATCGAGGCCAAGGTTTTCACACATGTGCTGCAGCATGGGTAGCTTCAAGATCTTCAAAGAGTCATTTAGTGCCATTTCACAGAGATCGTACTGGTCGTAGATCAGGGGATGGTCAAGTTGTATTGACGCGACAGTCTCCTTTGCTTCGCTAAAATTACTCTCCTCTTGAGCTGCTCGGATATCAGCCTCATCAGGATCTCTCTGGCCTACTAAGGCACTCTGTCTTGAGAAGAAAAGGTGATCTGGGTGGTTGTGAGGAATTCCGATGAATGGAATAGTCGTGCACCATCGGTGCCCCGGGCACGCCGCATTTCTCGAGCAACTACCTCTGCGTCAAGCTTGTGGCCTGTCGTCGACCCTATTCGAAATTTAGATAAAAGGTACGACTTTTGCTTTTCTCTGAACCTGTAAGCCTTCCTTACTACTCTAAGAGCCCATCCTTCTTTCGGAGAAACACGAGAATCTTCCTGTCGTACAGGGGCTTGAAGCGATGGCAGCTTTCCCGCACCTTCCTCCAAATACGATTTGTAGCCAATTTTTGCCAAGTCCATTAGAGAATTTTTTTCTGGTACCCTGGCTGAAAGCCTTTGAAAAACACGAGTGCAGCCGTCTTGAGGACATGAATACACCCCTGCTGCCTGGCCACGTTCTATGGAAGCTGTCTCTTCAGCCACATTTTCTTCCCCTGACGATTTGTGGGGGGTACTTTTATAGAAACGGAAATCTCCTGCAGAAAATGATGGCTGCAGAATCCCTTGTCCAGGACCTTCAAAAGATATAAGAGAAATATAAATATGACAGCCACATAGTTAAGAAATAATTATCTTGCATCAACGCGTAGCCCTCAAAGGCAGCCCACGACAGAATACCGTGTAAGAGGGGTTTAAAATACTCACCCCTTTTTCTTGTGTTTTGTTTGTTTGAGCAGCGTTTTGTAAACATTTAATCTCTTATGGAAAGTCTTTTATGATGCATTGCGGATAAAATTTTTTCCTTACTAATAGAAACCTTATAGAACAGACTGTCATAAACTAGCAGAAAGGCCTGGGCTCATTCAAGAACCATTAACTCACCAGAAGAGGATTTTTCTATTTTAATCACTTTCCCTTGGCCGACGGAATATGCGCGCCAACAGGAAATAGAGCCCACTGAACTAAACTCAAAGTTGTTCAACTTGGTGATTCCTGTAATGGTTTGCACATCGTCTGGCGTTTCTTCGATGGTATCCATCACCTTGGTATCGTACACCTTCCAAACCGCCATGGGATAGCAGAGCTTCCTTCAGGTCGCTGGCGGTGCAGACATCATGGCCTTCATTAATAAACGCCCTAATTTGGCTTTTACAGCTCGCAGCTAGTCGATCTGCAGCCCCTTTCCCGCCTTGCGGGTCGCTGAAATCGACGCGGACTATCTTCACTCCGGTGTTCGCTGAAATTTCTTGGCACTTCGTTAACGTGCGGGAGGAGTGGTAGCAGCCGGCGTTATCTTGCCTGAAGTAGGCCTTGTTGATTTCAGGATACTCTTGCTTCAATGTGGCTAGAACATGTTGCATAATCGCGGTTACACTTAGAAGTTGTAAAACATTCTAATCATTGATCATTGAAATATGAGCAATAATATAAAATGTTGATCAAAAACAACCCATACTGGCTATAATAATATCACTAGCTGAAGATATACTGTAAAGAGGGAAACAAAATTGCATTTGCAATATTAAAACTATTGTTTATTTTGAAACTGAGTTGAACTGTTGTTGTTTTCCTCTTTGTATTAATAACTAGGTTCTTTTTTAATGTATGAAACTTTTTATGGAAGGGGAAATTTCCATGGATTGCATCATAGACTTTTTATGGCAGTAACAGTTCCTTCAGCTAACCTAATTCACAAGCTTCCTGCAAAACATTAACTATTGATGTCACATGTTTCTTTCTTTTTTTTAAACATTAATAATATAAACAGTGACAGAGCAATAATTTCATTAAACAAATGTACAAAAAAAGTAATGAACATCACAGTCCAGTATAGTCCCTTTCGTCTAGTCCCATTGGGTTAGGGTAGGAGGCTCCAAATGACCATTCAGACATCCTCGGACCTGGATGACTTAAGGGACCTTGTGCGGCATTATGCAAGCTTGGGTAATAGCCAAGATTTCCATTGTGTGGTTGGTGTTCATTTCCAGAATAAGGTGTGCTATTAAGGCTGGCATTAGGTCTGTGGCTGAGCAAAAGCTGAAACAATCTAAGCTCATGCTCTCTGGATTTTTCCATTTCTTCTTTCATGAATGATATCAGTTCTTTGGTGGGGTCATTTTGAACAGCCTCTCTTACAAGGGTCAATACCTCTGTTGTTGCTGAATCCAGTCTCTCTTTAGACAACTGCCTTCTTTTTGTTTTTATTAGAAAAAAATAGTTCTTTTTCCTTGACACTGTCATCCGAGATTTCCACAGACAAATCACTAGGTGAACTTGAAGCTGAGGGCTCTGGTGCCAAATAGGGCTGGCAAGATTCCCTTGTCTTCACCACTTCAAAGAAAGTGGTGAACCACTTGCCTAATCCTTGATCTTCTTGAAATCGTTTGATTCCATTTGCAGATTTTTGTGTCAGGGCTGCCTGCTTACACAGAGAGACACATTTTTTGAACTTGCTTCGCAATTGATTCACAGAGGAATCGAAGTGTTCACCTCTAGCAGAAACTCTGGCTTTAACTTCTTTTGAAATTTCTCCATACAGCTCTCCATTTCTCTGTTTCTTTGTATTTGTGAAAATAAGTTTCTTTTTATATGAGCTGTTACTCACAATGATATTGATGAGATCATCAAGTGCCTGTGGACACCACTTGGCTTTTCGAACTGGTTTCTTTTTCTTTTGTCCATTGGCCTTTTGCATGAAAATTTTGAGAGATGTGTCCAAGTCTCCACCCTCTTCAGATTCTTCATCTTCTTCATCCACTTATACCTCGTCATCATCATTGCCTGCTGTAGCCATTCTATTCCTACCAATGGAAAAACAATAAAATACATTATATTACTGCCATCCGCCACAAAATAAGCATGATGATAAGTCCTACAAATTTTTATCTTGTCCACTAAATAAACAATGGTATCAGTGCTTTCCTAGTATGTCATCAAAATTTGTTTTAACATTCTTTTACAAACTTTTGTAGTTGACTACTTGGCTTGTTTGTTATTGATAGGAAACAGGTTTTTAAAGATCACGAGAACAATAACAACTCTCAAACATGGCAGTAGAAATATTAAATTATGGCATCATCAGTATCTCGGCTCCATAATTGAAACTAAACATGTGGTTGTGTTGTTTTCATACTGACCTCGTTATATCTTCTTTGATGGATTTCTTTTTTTTAGAAGACCGTTCTTCCTGCTTTGAAAGATCTCGATCTTTGCGGAATTCATCAGAATCATATTTACCTGCGACCTTTTCGCTCTCTTCCATAACTTCTCGGAAACATGGCTCACAATATGCGACTGAAGTGCCCGCTTTCCAGCCCTTGACAGTTTCATCATTCTCGAACACAGAACAGGGAATACAGAAGCATTCCTGGCATCTTAAACAAGTATCTTTTGTATTGTTAAAACAAGAGGAGCAACATTGTTCTTCTTTACCCGCCATTTTCTCAAATTTAGTATTCTGCGCATGACAACAACGAAAAAACAAGCGGGATTGTGGGAAAAAATTATTAATGTAATGTATGCATAATGTATGCGTAATGTATGCATTTAGTTCGGCACATGTAAAGATCGACGTATGAATCAAAGTCGATCTTTTGCCGTTCTATTCTATTATGTGCCGAACTTAATTATTAGGTTCGGCACATGTAAAGTTCGACGTTTGAACCAGGCCTTAATATGAAGGTCACAATTTACTATATCATCCTGTTATCGAAAGCATTTTTTTGCTACAAGGAAAAAATGATACGACTTATCTGGTTGATAAAATGTTCGTAACTTCTATAATTCGAACAAGAATTAAATGCGAAAAACTCAACTATCCTGCCAAAAGTTTTTTTTAACTGTTATGATATTTTAAAGACGAAGAAGTTATCCATTTGTTTATTTATCCCCCGGGAGCTTTTTTAGTTTTAACACTCTGTCAATTTTGGCACGAACACCCATATAGCTTGTCTTATCAGAGGGATCGAGCACTCTTCGATTCATTCAAAGTATTTCACCAAGTTGTTGCAGTGGTTACTGATACAGTTTTCACTCTCGAACTTGCAAGTTCCTTTTAAATAAAAGCCTTTTACAATCATCAAGGGTCAGCGCAATGAAATGAACTTACGCCCCCAGCGGGAAATGTACACAACTATCCATTTCCAGTCTGCAAATGACAATACTACGACTAAATATTTCTATGCTGTGCTGTGACGACACAGTGAGATGAGATTTACTGATCATCGTTCGCGACACGCACGTCACGTGGTGTTATGACAGTTGTTGCACGCGATCGTTTGAAAACCATCCAATGACTGGGTATATTTCGATATATCGTTCTCCAAAGAGATCATATTTTGAAAAGAATGGTTCTATATTTTTCAAGATTTCTCTTGGTGGACCCTAAATATTTAATTTTAAATGGAGCAAAAAACTGTCAAATTTAAACATCTCATGGTGAGTTAACTACTATGGAAATTCAACAAAGCATAGTTGAAATGTTTGTTGTACGCGTTTACATCGATTAGTTTTGAGACCAATTGTTTTAAGCGCATAAAGCTGTTACAAGCTTTCGCCGTTCTGGAGAAATGGATGGAAATGAAGGGTGCTAAAACAATGAGGTGACTTTTCAGTTAACAATAAGTGATACGTCTCTCCGTTCTGGAAATAGGAAATTTACCAAAGACTCGGTAAGTGGATTTTTTCCTAGCTAACTGTTTATCTGAAAATTGATTTATCTAATACATCACTAAGAGAGCTTTCAAATTCGTTTTGTCAATAGTGTTACAAAAAGGAAAAAAAAAAAAGAAAAATACAGCGGCGAAATCGAAAGTTAGCTAATTGCATTACTCACGCCATTTTAGTAATGAAGGCTACTGACTAGCGCTCTACAGCGGATGGACATTTTGAGTAAAACAAGATAAGAGGACAACCAAGGATTGAATAATTCAACTGTAATGATAAAATGATGTATAAGGGCTACTTCCAGTACGTTCTGCGGTCATTAAAGTAAATTGTTTATTGGTGTGAGCTAGCCATGTTGGGTTCTTACGTCACAGTTTGTTCTGGCAAGTTTTTAAATGCTAAAAGTAGTGAACGCCTATTTAACAACATTATGTCTTCATCAATTGAAATTTAACAGGTATCAAAAAATGACCGCTCTTCTTTAACATTTTCAATTGTTTAAAGGTATTCTATAGTGCTCAAGGGGCGTGCTCATCACACAGAAGCATCTTGGTATCTTGCGGCTTCCCAGGCCGTGATCATATCTAATTAGCAGTCTGTGATCACGTTTTCCACTCGTGATTTCTTGTCATAATTTGTGTGGCTACTGCCTCCTAGAGGAGGCGAAGCCATCTCTATCGATATCATTCCTTTGTGATCACACTCTCTTTACAGGCATAGTCACCACGTAAAATGTTATTCCCGTGAATCACACCTTTAACACTGAATATTTTGAGTCACACATTTTCAAAAATTCACTTACCAATTGTACCTAATCAACATCTTGAAAGGAGCAAAACTTTATTTTGATCCAAAATTAAAAATAAACCCTTAGTGGTAGGAAGTTTAGACACGAAATCAAGTTTTAAAGACACATCGAGGCCTACAGATGAACGTCATATTTCGCTGTGAAGAATAAAATCGGTACCAAGGGTGAGCAAAGGATTTATTCCATGTAATTGCATTTAATTTCATTCATTCATTGCATTAATAATTAATTATTACATTGAGCTTCATTAAGATATGTGTACATCTCTTGTTCAAATATTTGTTTGGTGTTAGGGTCACTTAGGACAATAGGCAATTTAGTTACGGAAGACTGCAAATGCTAAACGCAATTATTTTAAGCTCCTGAAGAGAGAAATGACCCATTTCCTTTTTTTTTTACTCATTTCGAATTCCTTCCTCCTCGTCCCCGTTTCCGTTAACTACATTGCCATTCCCTAACTACTATCAGAAACTGATATAGGTACCATTTAGTATTAATAAAAATTAAGCACTAGCATTTCTTGTGTTCCTTGTAAATAAATCAAGGAGTACGTAAAGTTGTATTAAGCGATCCTTACTGCGAAAGCTTATACATGTACGCACTAAATGTAATTCAAGCTTGTGAACAGTTTTCAGTTAAGTGTCAAAAGTCATGACTTATTCCCAGTCTTCTATTATGTCTAGTCTACGATCAGAACAGTCAATGTTACTCACGTATGTCAAAAGTGAAGAATATCGACATTACATATCAATAGTGAACTAGTTTAAAGCATTCTCAGCAAACTGAGACTTTTTCAGGCTTGTCCAGTCACTGCAACCGGCTTTAGTTCATGTATCTGCTGGAAATTTTGTCATAGGTTTTCCGCTATCAGATCTTTGCTTAATCATATATTACGTTGCATATAATCTAAAGTACACTTGGCGACACTCAGTTGAAATGCTCCTGGTAAGATAAATATATTTATTGAAGTTGTGCAATTTCTCTAAAACATGATGATTGATTCCACTACTCTCTTCTATTTACACAGTTTAAACTGACCTACAAAATAATTCAATCTATCTCAGTTTCCTCTGAGTAGACCATCTATGATTTACGTTAAATTTTTCAGTTCTTGGTTTATTAAGATATAGCAAGTGTTTATCTCATTTGCTATGCGTTGAAATTTCTTCTCGGGTTCAGAATATAAATAATTGATCAGGGAATCGCGTGTAACTTCATTCCTATCCCTTAAACCTTACCCCAACCTAAACCCAAAATACTTAACACTGGCATTTTGAATTTCTTTTCCACGCCATGATGCCTGGTTCCATAGGATTGGAACAAGGGCAATGTATTTTATTCAAAACTTTTCAACTGAGAATTTTTTTCATTTTAGAGTGAAACTGCAATAAAAACAGTTAATCTTTGATGCCATACCTTACCACCTTACACTAGATAATATCTACCCACACCAGTCCTTACATAATGGTGCTGCTTTGTTTTCAAAGCAACTATCAGACTGAACGCATCATTAGCACTAACAAATGAGGCATGAAATTTTTGAGAATAAATCGAAGCAAACATTACCATACCGTGCTGCACCCTGTTTTGCAGCTTCTAACGTTTTGAGAAAAAAGTTTCGTCATACTTGCTAATTATCATGCTGATTGATGTTCTTGCATGTTTAGTATTTCAATATTTAAGCATTTCCTTTTTATTATTTTAATAATTTTTTGTTATTAGTTCTTTTAGCAGCAATTGATTATTTGTGATTATTTTTAATGAAAGAGATGCTTTGTAAGATGTGAAAATCAAAGCTTATTTGATTGCAAGTTAACAGGACATCATCAGCGTATAAAATCTATAGAAGGAATTAATGGTTGTCATAAAAAGGGGACATCGCAAAATCCCTGAAGTACGTGAACCTGAGGATCAATTTATGAGTTCTCTTATTTCTTGAATTTTTGGCTTCACATTCAGTCTGTACCAAAATAACATGAGGGATAAGCAGGAAGGTAAAGTTTTCAGATGTAGTGGAATCCACAGTTTTTTACAAAAATATTATTGACCGTCATCACTTTTTTTTTTCTATGCCTATAACGTAAGATAGCGCCTGTTTGTATCGCACTGACTTACGCTAAATTAGCCATGGTTTATGATTACAGCAATAGAAGGATGAAAAAAAAACGAAAAAAAATTAAAACATAATAAAAGGCTCGAAAGCTTGAGATTTTGTGTCTTGCAGATTTTACTTGAAGATTTCTTTGAAGATCCTTCGGGCAACCGTCTTCCATGACAGAGCTCTCTGATGAGATTTATTATTCTAATGAAATAAATACCTGTCTACCACCAAAGAGAAAATCTGCTGATAATGTTTACGATAGAGAAGAAATGTTCACTACGTCACGTGTTAAAAACCTTATACACATGTACCTACAGTTTAATTTATGAATCCTCTTACTACGCCAAGTATATTTGCTTCACATTCAGTCTGTTCCACAGTAGCGTGAGAGACACAAAGTTGGCCGTTCAAGTTTGTAGATGAAGTAGGATCCACAGTTTTTTATAGAAATATATGTTGAGAGTTTGCAACCAGTAGAGCGATCACTAAAGCAGACTTTCCTTTTAACTTCACCATCTTCCAGTGTAGGATGAGCATCGTTTAACCAGCCTGACCACTCTGTACCACATCTGTATGCTGGCACAACTGTTGTTGGCATTTTTGTTCCTGCAGCTCCAACAAAACGATACCATCCCACAGGGAGTTTGTCGTCACACGCCCCTTGGTTCAGGGGTGTTACGTAACTGGTCTTTCTACTGGCATCACTCAGACTTTGAAAATTATCACATGGGTCGGCTGAAAAAGTTAAATAGAAATTTTAAAAGAATTTACAGAATCAAGGGTAAAAATTTTCGACTGGCTTCATTCAGGTTTGAATAATGATGGCAAGGATCGGCTACAAAAAATGATTATTTTAAAAGCATTATGGTCATTACCATCAATGGTAAAATATATTTTTCTATATTCATTTGAATTCCAGCAGTTTACCAACCAGCAGTAGACCTTGCATTTTACGAGAATGATAATAACTATTTACTATATGGCTTTAGTGTGTTGCCGATATAGCGCACGCTCTGATTGGCTAAGAGAGAAATCAGTTCAGGGTATTACACAGCAGTAATGCCCACGGCCAATGACAGATTATGCAAACTGGGAAGAGCATAAATTCCAAACATCTACCGCGGCTAGTCTCTTTCTCTTTTGGAAAATTCGAGCGCATGAAAACGATGAAGGCCGATTAAGAGTATGAGGAGTAAATTCAATTACAAGGATCAAATAGTTGTGAAGAACAGCGAATGTACAGTTACTTTTGAGATTGTGGACGGGGTAAACAAACAAGAAAACATTAAATCTCACATCTAATATAAGAAATCGTTAAAATTCGCATAGACAAGCTGCCAGTAACATGATAAAATTCCAATGAAATGTTTCCTTAATAATTTTTTTAATAAGTTGTTTTTGACTTACCAGCTGGTTACCTTGGCGGGCACAAATAAAGAACAATTTAAGTTCACCGTGACGTATACAAAGCTTACATCCCTAACTGAATAACGCCATCGGCAGATCTGTCATACATCCTTAGCAGAATACCGCGAAAAAAACTTATAGTTTTACGCTTTCCATGAATTCACAGCAATTATCGAACGATTAAATTTTGTCACAGCTAGTTTAGCAGTTATCATCACCAAATTTCCTAGCTATTACACTAGTAAGTTAAAACTCAGTTTCCGCTGCATAACATCACATGTCGGTTGAGCGGTTCTTGTTGGCAGCAGTATTTCTGATTGCATGTAGTGTTAGACGTTCAAAAGGCTCGTGAGGTTTATCCATAATTCTCTCAGAGGGCGGAGACTTGATGACCAAGGCGAAAGTGTGGACTGAATATATTCTGAGCAGTGCATTCCGAAACATTGGGATTTTTTCCTAAAGGGCCGTGCGAGTTTGGACTATTTTGCAGCAATTTTCTGTCTTTTCTGTATGCTTTCCAGTTGGCCATTTCCAATTGTCTTGAAAGTCTCACAAATATTTTCTCATCAAATTGTGTCACTTCTATATTGATATCAGTCTTTTTTAAGGCTGCGAATTAAATCATTTTTCCGAAAAATAAATGTATGCTTGATGGTATACGTAACAGTGGTGTAGTTCACCGATTGCGTAGTTTTACCGCGGGTTTGAGTCGATAAATGAATAATTAAATGCGCGCATCGCCGGATGTTAATTGACGACTTGCGCTTGAGTAAATTTTCTTTTTTCCAAGTCAAAAGCTATATAAAAAATTCTTTGTAAGAAAAATATTATTAGTTTTAAGAAAAGCAGGATCTTAATTAGAGTCTCTTCTTTCTTAACAGTGCATCGAAGGATAGCTCAAGGCAAATGCGTGACTTTGCTCATACCGGTCAGAATAAACGCTGGTATTGGAAAACTCTGTACCAGGTCCCTCAAGGGGCACGTTGTTCAATGCAGCCTCAGTCTTTGTTTGTTGTCGAGTCTCGAAGATATCCTGAGAGTTACGCAAAATCTAAAGAAAATCTCCCATTTACTTTTTGCAGTATATTTTTAATCCTGCTGCTTTCCTCTTCTTGACTCGATTTTAATGGCGAAAACATTTGAAAGACTTACTCTGAAATAAACAATTAAGAGATAAATTGCAGGACATTTAAGAAGTCTTTTTTGGTGTTACCAGGTAGACGCATGCTACCAGAAATATATGCATGCATTTCAATTTTCTTTTCATCTTTATTTTGGTTTTTAACACGTTTACGAAGTTTTGCACCTTCTAGCTCCAAGGTTCAAAATAAGACTTGCGATTTCGTTTCACGCCGTCGTCTATAATTATTATAAGGTCTATCCAAAATTTAAGGGTTCCGTAACATGATGAAAGGCGATGTAAAACAACTCACCAAGGATCTTATTTTCTAGCAATGTCGATTACCATGGAGTAGATGTTACTGTTCTCCAGTCCACTCAGGTGGAATTTTATAATACTAAACAAAATACATCAAATTCACCTGTGCAATTGTGTCCATTTCCAGTATATCCACGTGGACAGTAGCATACATGTGATCCAATGGTGTTGGTGCAGCTTGCATACTTATGACAAGAGTGGTTTCCTTTACACTCGTCAACGTCTATGAAATCACAGATGAAAAAATGGGATTTGAAAATTATGCAAAAATTGCTGTGCATAAGCCATTACCGTGTTAAAGAGTGCAAGCCATGGCTGTTTTCAACCTTTTGTTGGATTGCGAGAATAGAAGATTGTCGTACATGAAGAAAACAAGTTATCTATGTAGATAGCTATCACTTAATAACTTTTGGTCGAGTAACTGCCTCATTTAATTTGAAGAATTAAAACATGGCCTATCACGTTACCAAAATAAACATCAACAAACGACCAACCAAACAAAATCCCATTGTAATGGTTAACACGAATCTGAAGGCGTTTGAGACTGTTGACTGTACCTGTACAATTCTGCCCATCTCCGATAAATCCAGGTTTACATGTGCAAACGTATGATCCATGTGTGTTATTACACGTAGCCTCCTTGTGGCATTTGCCAATGAATGCTTCGCATTCATCAATATCTGTCATAAAATTTGAAAGAAATAAGGACAAAAAATAAAATAAATTGATTAAATATCAACTAAAGTCATACGCATTTTCGTTTCTATCAAAGAGCTATAGGAACTCAGCAATTCGCAAAAACCTCAATTTGTTTGTAGCTTCCTGCTTTGAGTGGTTCTCTGGTGAGACCCTTCAATAAAGCAATTTTCTTCTGAGCTCTCCTTGCAGTTACTATATTAAGCATTCGACACACATATGAACTGCTTTTATTTTGCCATGGAAAGGTGTCGAACATTCAAGGAAAATAAAAAAATAAAACAAAAGAAAGAAACAAAAACTAAAACAAATACAAAAAACAAAAACTGAAACAATTACAAAAAACAAAACAAAAAAACAACAGACAAGCAGACAAACCAAAACAAAACGAAACGAAAATATACAAACGAGCGAACTAAGAATACATTACACACGCTCACTAAAGTATTGACCAGTTGTCATACCAGTATTGAAAATCAGAAAGAATCTCATATGCGTTCATTTCAAGTGTTGAACTCATACCCTTTTCGCAATATTCTCCTTCGAATCCAGGGGGACACAAGCATAGATATCCCTTGAGTGTAAATCCAGACTGGCAAGTTGCGTTATTTTCGCAGTAGAGACTCTTGTCACAAGCGTTCTAAAAAATAAGAAAAATTAAAATGAAAGGAGAAACGAAATACCGAATGATCGAATACACGAAATTTGCATAAACATTAGTAATCGTTATTATATTATTCAAAGGCGATAATTTCGAAAAATCGATTTGTAACTCACCTTCGACCCACGATAATAAAAATTGGCATCAGTTGTCAAGTCACTGTCGTATTTCAGATGAGTGGCGTTATTAAGTTCACAGATGTGCAGTGGTACATCATCCTCTGGATCTTTTTTGAAATTAAGACTGACACAGTCATCGTTCAGGTAGCACATTAGCTCACAGTCATCCAAGGTATTGACACGTTTCTTTTCAATGGTATGGTTTACCAAACATCTTTCAGCAAAGAAGTAGTAGTCCGGAAACACCATTGAGCGCTCTCGCTCTAAAATAGACAAATTGAAATAATATATAGATTTAGCCAAGCCTAAGAGCAGAGCTCGCATTTTTTTTCCCCGCACATCTCAAGGGCACAACGCATTGCCCCGGTCAGGACTAGAACCCTGGTCGTTCGACTCGGAGCCCAGTGCACTGACCACTGGACTACTGAACAAAGCCGTGGCGTTGGCGTGCCCGCGGTACATTTGACCACGCATGTTAAAGGTAGCACCTTGTACGGTTGTACGGTCGTACATCCAATTTTTTTTGGTTTGACGGGTTACCACTATTTTGTATAATTATGGGGCTACGCTCTGCGAGCTCCGCTATGATTACAAAGCATACTTCTCCGTCGCAAAAAAAATCAAATTTCGAGTAAAAAGTTCTAAGAACAAATCTCTTAGCAAAAATTCACGGATCTCAGCAAACTATGGTAGCAAATGCGTTAAAAACATTAGTCAAGTCAAGTTTACTTTTTTTTTTCTTTATATAAACAGGTGCTTGACTATTTAGCATTTACTGAAGAAACATATAATTAAAGAGCTCCCATGCAGCTCTTTTCTTCGAACGATTATCGTGAACAGAGGGAATTCATGCAAATTAAAGCCGAGAAAAACCATTCTTGTTTTGCGTCAATTAGAAGATTTATATCCGTTTTCTAAAGTTTTCTGAACGTACGAATGTAGAATGAAATTTTAATTTTTTTTACTTTTGCAAGGCAATGAAAGTTGTTTGAATTGCTTAGCTATGGTGAATATTATCATCTCTTTATTTCCGTTATTGTTTTCTGAAAACAACTCATTTATCTGTTGATCATTTTAATTCATTAATTTTTTTCTCGTGTCGAATAAAGTCCACCCACATCATTTTACTGTTGTTGAAAAAATATTGATCACAACAGCAGAGTTTTAAAAACATTGAAAAATATGTATTTGCATAAAGTTCAGTCTGTGAGATTAATTATGAAAGAGCACAAAATTGGAAAATTGCAGGGAGCTTCTGCGCAAAATTTTTGTTAAGGATCATCTCAATTAAGCTATTTGTTCTTCGGTAAGTTTTAAAACCTCCACTTCAAAAAGTAATATTTGAAAGGAAAGGAAAGGAAAGCTTATGAGACGAGCTACGCTATCTTTTTAAACAAAGTTTCAAAATTAGAAAACGTGTTCTCTTCCAAATGCCAGCATTGTTCTTCTATGAAAATAACTTCGCTTAAGTCCGCTAAGAGAAGCCAACTTATCTTCCATGCAAATTAACGCATTCGCGTCTGCTCAACAACAACGAAATGTTTTTGATAGAATTAATTACCATTCCATTTAAATATGAGCTGAGCGTTAGGATTGAAGTTGTTTTGAATGTAGCAATTCGTAATCGCAGCAGTTCTTAGTTTTTTTGTAACAACTGAAAATATGGTTCATCATGATAACACCCCTTTGTTAAATGCTGCTATTATCTACAAAAGAAGTTTACAAGACTGAGGTTCCTTCCTTTAAAAACCCTGTTTGTTGAATTCAGGATTTTAATTTTTTCATAACGACACGTTAATAAGCTCAGTGCATTAACTGTTGTAAATCAGCGAAATAGAAATAAAGAGTGACGGAAAGTAAGATAGCTCGGGCTGAAGTATGAATATAGGGGTAGAAAATGATTTGCATTTTGTAACTCACCTTTACCAAACGTTAAGTAAGTCATCGATGAAGTCCAGACTGCAAATACTAGAAACGCTGAAAATTCCATGCTTCTTCAAGACAATGGAGCTCAGTATTGATGCTTTCAGTGCGCCACAAATTTCGCGTCGACCACCTGCATTTAATAATTAATTAAGTAATAGAAACCGACCTATAAGTATTAAAAAAGGGATGTCAACAAAATTAACAGCTGTCAGCCCTGGCCCTGCAAATAATATACGTGGGTACGCGTTTTAAAGTTTTTGAAAATGAACATGTTTCCAATGTCTTCCTTTGTGCCAGTTAGAAACACTTTGGTTTTGATGGGCTATGATTCCATCGGTGTTCATCAACAGATTAGTAAAAGGGATTTTACCACACAAATTTCCATAACATTAACTTCAATGGCTTCATAATTATAGTCAATGGAGTAAGTTTAAGACAATAACATTCTCTCAGGGGAAACTCCTTACAAGTTTAATCGAAGCATCAATAATTGACGAGAAGAAAATTCTCACAAAAGTATGGTAATAAAAATAGATCTTATGTACCGAAAGTCCCGCTCACGAAACCCTGCGGATAATGGTAAGCGGAGTGTAGGAGCAGACAGGTTGGCATAACTTTATTCACCAAAAAAGACGTTAGCCCTACACGCTCATAGTTAGCTTTCATTTTCCAAAAACACGAATTCTTAATTAGGACTATATCTTGAAATATATCTGAAATCATAAAATAAGTCACGTTCTTGGATGGAGCAAAATATTTTCTCATTTGGTCGTCCTACTTATTCGAAATAATACTGGAACGCAATAATTTAAGGTCTGAAGTTGTTAGCCATTTAATCTTCCCCGACATTCATTAACGTCAAAATTGATTCATGAAGAGTTCTAATAAGCTCTTTAGATTGAGCAAACAATAAACCTCCCGTAGACGGTGGTTATTAAACAACAGAAATTCCATAAATTTCTAAGCAACTTAAGACCTATGTCTCGATACATCAGGATTGAATAAAGATTGTCGAAGCAGAACCCCTCAGACAGCTTATAATGATTGAGCACGACGATCCAGTGTAAACAGCTGTTATACTTAAGCCAAAGCCTTAGTGAGACGACGCCCTGAATGTTGTTTTAAGCTGTAACTCCCACTTCACTACAGCGAGCAAAATATTTTCTCGTTTGGCACTCCTACTTACTCGAAATAATACAGGAACGCAATAATTTGAAGTCCTAAGTTATTAGCCATTTCATCTACCCCGACATTCATTAACATCAAAATTGATTAATGACGAGTTCTAATAAGCTCTATAGTTTGAGCAAACAATAAATCTCCCGTAGATGATGGATATTAAACAACAAAAAATTCCATAAGTTTTCTGAGCAACTTACGACCTATGTCTCGATACATCAGGATTGAATAAAGATTGTCGAAGGAGAACCCCTGAGTGTTGTTTTAAACGTCATTTTCATCTCAAAGATAATAGCAAATTGATGTTTAGAAAAGGTTTAACGTAATTTATGATTGGATTCATCCAAACCATTCAGTATCGGATCTGGCTTCCAAGGCCTTCATTGGAAGAACTATAAGACATTTTCAGGTTTTCCTACGTTAGATAAAATTGTTGAAGAGACATGTGAGCCAACATTTGGTTCCCGACTTATTTTTCTGATGGGAAACCATTTAAATCAACTTCCATATTTTTTCGAGGTTCTTCTTGTTCAAAATACTCACTTTTGTCATAATATGAACGGAATTCAAATGAGCTGCATATTGGTCTAAGTTGGACAAAACAAAACAAAACAATCTGTGAAAGGAAATCTTTCTAAGTACAGAAAAAAAAACTGTAATTTTTGGCAAGTTAGATATTTCAAATGAAGAAGATTTTTGTCATCAACTCTATTTTTCTTTACCGTAAATTAAACCCGGGCTTCGTCACCGCAGTAATACCTCTCTCATCACTTTATGGAATTTCCTGTCGTTTCGGGTTTCACAATTTGTGACGAGCTTGGAACCGCTAGCATTGCCTTTTTTTATAATTTGGCACTTCTCTCTATTTACAGTAATGATGGAACTGCAATTTCTACATGGGGTGTCATTATAAACATAAACAAATATCGCTGAGAAAAGGTTTAAGATTAAGGACAATGATCTTGTTTATTTCAAATAGCTGAAGCTGTTTTTTCGCCAAAGTTTGCCATATCTACATTTGAAAGCTCGGTATTTTTCATTTTCGTTTTATTTCAGCCGCACAAAAATAAAGAGGTTAAGAGTGGATATTCAATTTACAGCATGGAATGAAAGTCAAACTCAAGTTATCCATGCATTAAATATATCACTTTATACCCTCAAAGATTCAACGTTCTTTGGTGCCCAACTTTAGTATTATTGAGCCAAACGTGCTTTCTTTTATTACTTTCTGGTAGGTATGGTTACGATAGAAACTGTTGGTTTCAAGCCAAGATGAATATTAATATTAGAAATGAACTGCTTTCTTCCTGTTTGGGCTCTTTGCACAAAAGCTAGACTCGTAAAATAATACTAGGTGAAAAATTTAACCTAATTCGCTTTCATTTTCCAAAAAGATGAATTCTTAATTTAGACTTTATCTTGAAACAAATCTGAAATTATAAAATAAGTCGCATTCTTTGATGGATTGTGAGTCTCTTGTTCTAATTCGACGAAATTAATAAGAGAAACTCTTTTTTGAGTTTCGAATATCGTGTTTGTAGTTGTTAAGCTGTACCACCCGCTTCACTACATCGAACAAAATATATTCCCGTTTTGCCCTGCTAATTTTTCGAAATAATACAGGAACGCACAAAACTTGAATAATTTTAAGTCCAAATTGATAAGTAATTTTATCTTCCCTCACATTCATTAACGTCAAAATCAATATATGATGAGTTCTAATAAGCTCTTTAGATTGAACAAACAGAAAATCTCTCGTAAACGCCTGATCTTAAAATACGGAAAATTTAATAAATTTGCCGAGAAAATTACGACCTATGCCTCGATGCGTCAGGACTGTATGAAGACTGTCGATGGCTCATTATAATAACACACCCTTGCTAAATACCATTAATGTCAACAAAACAAGTTTACAAGACTAAGGTTCCTTCCCTTAAAAATCATGTTTGTTGAGTTCAGGATTTTAGTTTTGTCACAATGACCAGTTATAAGCTCAGAGTATCAACTGTAGTGAATCAGCAAATAAAAATAAAGAGTGATGGGAAATAACACGAGCTGAAATGATTTATTTTTAAACAGAAATAACACCACCTGCATTCGATAATGGGTTAAGTAATAGATACCGACCCTTTTGTATTGAATATGGGATGTTAACAAACTTAATAGCAGTCAGTCCGGACCCATTGAAATGATTGAAGCAAATAAAATACGTGGGCACACGTTTGGGATTTGGAAAGACTTTGGATTTGGCGAGCTACGATTCTATCGGTGTTTACCTTCAGATTAGACTCAGGGATTTTGCTACACAAATTTCCATAACATTAACTTCGATTGCTCCATGACGATAGTCACTGGAGTGCGTGTAAGGAAATAACATTATAAACATATTCTTGAGAACATTAGGTAAACATACTCCGTTAATGCAGTCACATAAAAAGTCAAGTTCTTCGAGTTTCTGAGAAACAACACCTTCAAATTTTCAAGATCGATCCATGGATTTAGCGTTTTTGTTTTCTTTTTCCATTTTTTTTCCCTTTTTATCCTTTTTATTATCAGGGGAAAACACCTCATAAAATTGATCGACGCGTCAAAAATTGACAAAAAGCAATAATCACAAAACATGGCAATAAAAATAAAAAAATCTTATGTACCGACATTCCCGCTCACGAAATCATACGGATAATGGTAATCAGTGTGTAGGACCAGACAGGCTGGCGTAACCTTAACCGCTAAAAAAAATGATTAGCCCTGCATTTGCACAGTTTACTTTCATTTTACAAAAACACGAAGTCTTAAGTTAGATTATATCTTGAAATAGATCAGAAATTATAAAACAAGCCACGTTCTTTAATGGATTGTGATACCGCCCACCTACATCGAGCAAAATATTTTCGTGTTTGAACCTTCTACTTACTCTAATCAATAAAGGAACGCAACAAGTTAGAGATGGTTTTCCAATTTGAAGTCCTAAGTGATTAGTCATTTTATCTTCCCTCACATCATTAACGTCAAAATTAATTAATAATGAGTTCTATTAAGCTCTTTAGTATGAAGAAACAGAAAATCTCCCCTAAAACTACTGAAATTCCATAGATTTGCCCAACAACTTGCAACCAATGTCTCGATAAATCAAGATTGCATAAAGAGTGCCAAGGCAGAACCCCTCAGATATCTAATAATGATTGAACACAATACAGTTGTTATACTTAATCCAGAGCCTTGTTGAGACGATGCTCTGAGTGTTGTTTTAAGTGCCACCTCCACCTCAAGGATAATAGCGAATTGATATTTGGAAAAGGTGTGCTGTAATTTATGATTTGACTCAGCCAAACCATTGAGTATCGGATCTCGCCTCCAAGGCTTTCATTGGAATACCTTCTAAATTATAAAATATTTTCAGGTTTTCCTTCGTTAGATAAAGCTGCTAAAGACTTTACGGAACCTGCGAGCCAACAATTAGTTCCCGACTTGCTTTTGTGATTAGAAGCCATGCAAATCAACTTCCATATTTTTCAAGGTTATTCTATTTCAAAATCATCAATTTGTGGGGGATGAGACAAAACCATTTTTGAAAGGAAATCTTCATAAGTACGGCGAGAAAAAACATCCATAGTTTTTGACAAGTTGGATATTTCAAATGAAGAAGATTTTTGTCATCAACTCTTTATTTTTTTTAAATGTAATTTGAACCCAAACAGCAGGCTTCGTCACTGCATTAAATCCTCTCTCATCGCTCCTTAGAATTTCCTGTCGTTTCCAGTTTCGTAATTTGTGACGAGCTTCGAACGGCACTTTCTCTATTTACGGTAATGATGGAACTACGGTTTCGAAAAGGGGTGTAATTATAAACTTAAAGAAATATCACTGAGAAAAGATTCAAAAAGGAATCCCGTTGAGTTCTAATAAGCTCTTTAGTTTGAATAAACAATAAATCTCCCGTAAACGGTAGATGTTAAACTACAGAAATCCCATCATTTTTTTGGAGAAACCTACAACCTCGTGTCTCGATACATTAGGATTGCATAAAAAGTGTCGAGGCAGAACCCATCAGATATCTCATATTGATTGAGCATGATCCGAGTGTAGACAGCCGCTATACTTAATCCAGGGCCTTAATGAGACGAAATTCTGAATGTTATTGTTAATTGCAACCTTGATCCTAAGGATAATAGCAAATTGATATTTAGAAAGGGTGTGCCGTAATTTATGATTGGATTCAGCCGATCCATCCAGTATTGTATTTGGCTTCTAAGGCGTTCATTGGAATATCTTTTAAATTATAATTGATAATAGATAAAATTGCTGCAGACTTAAGGTAAACGAGACCAGCAAGTCAACTTTTAGTTCCCGACTCATCCATATTAGTTAATTAACTTCCATATTTTTCAAGGTTCTTCTACTTCAAGTCATTACTTCTGTCATAATATGAACGGGATTCAAACGAGCTGCATATCAGTTTAAGTTGGGGACAGGACAAAACAATTTGTGAAAGGAAATCTTTATAAGTACAGAAAAAAAAAAAAACATATTTTTTGGGAAGTTGTATATTTGAAATGAAGAAGATTTTTGTCATCAACTCTATTTTTCTTTTCCGCAAATTGAACCCAAACAGCGGGATTTGTCACAGTTTTAAATCCTCTGTCATCGCTATATGGAATTTCCCGTCGTTTCGAGTTTCACAATTTGTGACGAGCCTGGAACCGCCAGCACTGACTTTTTATAATTGGCACTTTTCTCTATTTACGTTAATGATGGAACTACAATTTCGAGAAGTAGTGTCATTATAAACATAAAACAAATATCGCTGAGAAAAGGTTCAAGAAGTAAACACGTTGTAGAAAACTAAAAATTAAGGATAATGATCTTGTTTATTCCGAACACCTGAAGCTGTTTTTTCGCCAAAAGTTTGTTATACCCACATTTGGAAGCTCGGTAAAATTCATTTTCTTTTTATTTCAACCAAACAGAAATAGAGGAGTTAAGGATGGATATCAAATCTTGTCATCGGATAAAAGTCAAACTCAAGTTATTCCTTCATTAAGTACGATCATTTCTTACCTTCAAAGATCCAACGTTCTTTGATGCTCACCTCTAGTGTTATTGAGCCAAACGCGTTTTCTTTTATTACTGTCTGGTAGCTATGGTTACGATAGAAGCTGTTGGTTTCAAGCCAAGTTGATCATTAATATTAGAAATGAACTTCCCTCTTCCTGTTTAGGCTCTTCGTACAAAAAAAAAACAACAAAACACACACACACAAAAAAGAAAACTAAATTGGTAAAATAATAGCCGACAAAGAATTTAACCTAATGGAACGGATTGACTGGAGAATGCGTTTTGGACTATAAAGTGTTAGTATTAATTCCTTAAAACTGTCGCCTCTTGCGTCGGGTGCAAAAGGCATTATACTTATACTTATAGATTTCGCTCGGATGCACTTAGATGATAAATCACAATGGCATACAAAATGGCGGACTAAGCGCGCAATGTCTGGTGGTTGACTAAGATCCTTTAATAGCCAGAGAGCTGAAAAACTTGTGACCCTCAATTTAGCAAACAAATAATCGAACAGGTAAAAAAGGAAAAAGGGAAGGAAAACGATACAGAACGAGTTGCACGAAGACTATTTATTTTATTTTGATGCTTTCCTTAAAAAACAATTACAACAACAACAACGACGACGACAAAGCAACTACAAGACTACCAATGGAACATTTTTTGAAGACGAAAGTGGCAGTTCTCTCCTGGCCCCTGGGTACCCATGCTAGTCAAGGCGGGCAGCTTTATGAAAGTATACTCACAGAGAATTCATTGTCAAAGAAAAATATATAGGCCTCAAGGTAAGAGAAATGAAACGATAACAATTTGTTCATAAAATGGATAAGGGGGAAAATAATAAGAGAATATTTTACACTTCTAAATACAACTAGTGGAATTTCTTTGGTCGAGTTGAACACAAATGCAGAAATTTCATGCGGCAGCCATGTATTATTTTGTTTTTCATATAAACAACATAGGCTTTTACTAACTGTGAAGTCGACTTTATTGTAGTGTAAAACTGTTTCACAATTTTTGGTTCAGTACATTTCGTTTTCGGATGATATTTTAGCAAACTAATGATAACCATTCTTGACACATTCAGGAGTGCAAGAAAAGTCTTGCGGACTACGAGTAGTAGTGCGGAGGGTATTTAGATGATAGTTTGCTATTCTAACGGCATCAAAATAATTGCAATCATACGTCAGTATTGTGAAGAAAACGTACTCAGTAAAGAAAATCAAAGTGCTGTGAGCAAACTCGTGAATTGACACATGATTTTTTAGACTATGTTTAATGTTATCTGGTTTAGGGAATTTTGTGGTTGATTGTCATATCTAGAGTACGAGCAGTAGTTCAGTGTTCGCTAATGTAGCAAAGAAACAAAGTAAAGTTGGGATAAGAAGGCATCACAATTGAAATGATCATGCTATTACATTTGACCAGGTGGATGATGTCATGTGTTTTAAAGGTCTATCATTTTTGTTTCTGGTTCAAAAGAAAAGGTTGGAAGTAAATGTGGGTGAAAAGTGAAATTTACTGTCTTTCGTTGTAAATATTAGAAAATCAAGGCAATACTGTCTTAATGAAAACATTAACGATTCCCTCTTAATCAAATGAGACAAATGGGAACGAGGTTTGAGTGATATAACTAAGCCAAGCCTGCCACCGTCATTTTGGATCTCCGCCTGGGTAGATTTAAGTCACGTGCTAGGCAACGTATAATCAATAACAAGATAGAATTTCATTTCAGGCCTATTTATCAGTTTTATGGTGTGTAACTTTCGCATTTTAGTACGTTGTATGTATGTTGAATCTTCAAATTGTCTTCAAACTTAAAAGAAAATTGTTCTTTAAAAATTCACTGAAAATCGAAAGCTAAAATTGTTTGTTTAGGTGTTATTTGATTTTCGTGTTAACTTGTTATTTTGTCAGTCGCCTGCATCTTTTGTTGCTTCACACAGGAAAAACACACGCGACGAAACGTAATGATCAATTTTGTCCTCAATCTCACGCCATAACAGAAAAAGCTTTTGAACATCTGTAAACTCCGAACGCTTCGCAGTAAGTGATATTTTTAATAAATCTTCGGATTGTTTTCAAGTTCAAGGATTGTAAATTACAATTTTATGAAAAACGAAGGTTGTTCTGTTATTTCAGTGTTAATCCTTGCATGCCTGCCAGTCGCTGGCGCCGCTTGTTGAAACTAAAACGGAAAAAAAAAATCTTTTAAGATTATAATTGGCTTCTTTTTCACCCCACCACTATTCTTAGCAACAAAGATCGCCATTTCGTCTGTTTATTGCTCGTCAAATACTATCAAATGTACTCAAAAGCCTAAAATCAAAAAAAAGGTTACAGGAATCGACCAATCAAGCGAGCGAGCGAATGGCATTCCCCACATCGTATCTATAACTCACTCTTGCGCATGCGCGCAATTCACGAGTTAAAAAAGGTGTGATTTGCGACGAGCATAGAAGTCTCCTGTTAAGATCAGTTCCAGTGGAGTTGCAGGCGATGCGCTGACGGGTAATGTCATTCTATATGTAAGTTAAAATGATAGAAATTTCTTCTTGCATGACTGTCTCTTAGGTATCTTTACTTAGCTGTACAGTTTAGGAAAGTATTAGTTCTGGCTAAGCTCACATTCACGTCTTCGCATGGCAAACAGCCGTACTGTCACACAAAATATTTATGGTAGCACTGTTATAACCCTTTTCGTTGAGCTATGCTAGATTTTCTAAAGAATTAAGGGCCATTAACTGTTCATCACTTGCAAGGGTAAAGGGGGGGGGGATAATGAGAATATTCTAGGGGAATCACATGAGGGAACGGAGGGAAAGACGAGAAAAGCTTATGTAAATCATCGGGATTTACACAATTTTTTCAAGTTCTCCCAATATCCTGCATGGGTTTTTACGCTGGTAAACTGATAGAAAGTGCGGTCTATTGCTTATACAAACAGGTAAATGTAGGAAGCAATCTTTGTTACAAAATTAGTTTATATCAAAAATCCCTAAAGTGGATCAAACATTGGAAAATACATACCAGTACGGTCGCTTTCAATAATTTTTTCTAAGTGTACATTTTTGCCACAAGGAAAAATGATACGACTTATCTGGTTGAAAAATTTTACGTAACTATAATTCGAACGAGAATTAACTGCGAAGAAATCAAATATTCCTGCCAAAACTTCGCCTAATTATAATAATATTTCAAAAAGGAAGAATTTATCCAATTGCTTTAATTATCCCCGAGAGCTTTTAAGTTTTAATACTCAATTTTGTCACGGAAAGCCATACAGAGTGTCTCACCAGAGGAATGGAGCTCTCTCCGATTCGTTTTAATGTACCACACCAAGTTGTTGCTGTGGTTACTAACACGGTGTCAGCTCGCGAACTCATAAGCTATATTGTTTTCAAAAGAGATTATATAACGGATGAATGGTTCTACTCTTTTCAAGATTTTCATAGTAGGCTCCAAACGTCTTCGGTCCTGCTACGGAAATTCAACAAAGTGTAATTGAAATGTTTGTTGGACGCATTTAATTCCGCTAGCTTTGAGACCAATCATTTTTAGCACATAAAGCTGTTTCAACGCTTCGCCCTCCTGGAGGGATGGATGGCAATGTAAGGTGCTATAAAATGTAGGCAAAGGTTCAGTTAATAATAAATAATAAGTCTCTCAGCTCTGGAAACAGCAAGTTTACGAATACTTTGGTAAGGATATTTTTTTCTTTGCGTACAGTATATCTGACAATTGATTTATCGAATACATCATTAAGAGAGCTTTCAAATTTACTTTGTTAATGGTTTTACGATTAAAAAAAGGCCACATATGTTATTTTCGTTTGTGATCACGCTATCATCACAGGCTTCCCAGGCCGTGATCACATCTAATATCCAGTCTGTGATCACGCTTTCCACTCGTGATTTCTAATCGCCATTTGTGTGGCTACTACCTTCTATAGGAGGCGAAGCCACATATGTTATTCCTATGTGATCACAGTATCATCACTAGCATATATAGTTACGGCGTGAAATGTTATTCCCATGGTCACACCTTCAAAACAAAATATTTTCTGCCACAAATTTTCCAAATTCACCAATTAAATGCACCTAATCAACAACTTGAACCGCGCACAACTCACTTATTTTGATCAAAAATTGAAAAAAAAATCCCTCGTTGGTAGAGAGTTTAGAAACGAAATAAAAGTCAAAAGAGATATCAAGGCCTACCAATGAACGTCACGTCTCGCACGGAATCAAACATAACACTAACCTTAAGCAAACATAAGCAAAGCATTATTTCATCTAATGTGTATATTTGGTAGTATAAACTTTTATTTGGTGACGGGACGCTTAGAACGATAAGCAATTTCGCAGTTTTTTCATCAACAACCTGATGGGAACATGGGAACAGGGTGGTTACAGAAGATTGCAAGTAATAAACGTAATTTTTTTTAAGCTCCCTAAAAGAGCAATGGCCACTCTGATTTTTTTTTTTCACTGCCAATTCCGTCCTCCTCGCCTCCGTTTCTGTTACCTGCATTGTTAACTGCATCGCCAACCCCTAACTACCATCAGCAATAGACATAGGTACCATTAAGTAATTAATAGAATTTGAAAACTAGCATTGCTTGTCTTATGACAATTGCCTTGTAAATAAGTCAAGGATTACGTAAAGTTATATTAAGAGATCCTTACCGCGAAATCTTCTACATGTGCGCACTACATGGTGAACAGTTTTCAGCTGAGTGTTAAAAGTCATGACTTATTCCTATTCCTCTATTAACTCTAGTTTACGATCATGACAGCCAATGTCACTCAGGAATGTAAATAGTGAAAAATATGGACCATATATATCAATAGTTACATATCAGTTGAAAATACCCCAGATAAGATAAATGTATTTATTAAGAGTTGTACAACTTCTCTAAAACATGTGATTTATTTCATTATTCTGCTCTACATATTTACACAGCTTAAAAAGCTAACCAACAAAATTATTCAACCGAGTAAACAATCTGTGATTTACGTTAAATTTGTTTATAGGTTTCTAAAGAAATAGTGTTAATAAGTGTTTATCTCAATTGCTACGCGTTTAAATTTCTTCTCGTGCATAGAAGATAATACATGAATGGGGAATCGTTTGCAGCATCTAAACCTTAAACCGTACCCTAACCGAAACCCAAAATACTTAACACTGGCATTTGGGATTTCTTTCCACGTCGTGATTATTGGTTTCATTGGATTGGAACAGGGGCAACATATTTCTTTTAAAAATCTTCACCATGGGAACTCTTTCATGATAGAGTGAAATGGCGAAAACCAGTTAAACTCTAATACCATACCTTACCGCCTCAAACTAAACAGTATTTACCCACACTAGTCCTTAGATAATCGTGTTGCTTTGTTTTTAAAGCAACTATCAGATTGAACACATCATTAGCACTAACAGAAGCGTCATCTAATTTTTTAAACAAACTGCGACCTGTATTGCAGCTTCTAACGTTTTGAAAACAGAATTCGTCATCTTTTGCTAGTTATCATGCTAATTGATATTCCTACAACTTGCCTAAGATTTCTCAATTTTCAATTTTAATTTAATTTCATTTGTTATTAGTTCTTTTAGCAGCAATTAATTATCTGTGATTATTTAGAAAGAGATGCTTCGTAAAATGTTAAATTCATTTTTGTTTGCAAAAGTTAACAGAACATCGCCAAGGTACGAAAGCTAGAGAAGAAATTAATGATTATTATGAAAAGAGGAATTCGCAAAATCCCTCAAGTACGTGTACCTGAGGATCAATTCAATTCATTAATTTTTTTGCTTTGCATTCAGTCTGTTCCACAGTAGCGTGAGTTACAATTAGGAGGGAGAAGTTTGTAGATGAAGTAGGATCCACAATTTTTCACTGAAATGCTGATGCTATATTTGCAACCGGTGTTAAGATGACTAAAGCAGACCTTCCTTTGAACTTTACCATCTTCCACTGTAGGATGAGCATCATCCAACCAGCCTGAGTAGACTGCATCACATCTGTATGCTGGCACACGCGTTGTTGGCATTTTTGTTCCTGCAGCTCCCACAAAACGATACCATCCCACAGGGAGTTCGTTGTCACACAGCCCTGAACTGGCAGGTGTTATGTAACTTATATTTCTATTGGCATCACTCAGGTTTTTATAATGATAGCAGGGATCGGCTGTAAAGTCAAGTAATAATTGCACCTGTGGTTTAGTCATTAGAATCAAAGGGTTTAAGATTTTTTGCAACGTCTTATAATTCTGCCAGCTTGCCAATCAGTAGTGGAGCTTGTTATGTACAAGAACATTGACTATGCATCTATAGTAAAAGATCAGGTGGTCCATGTGTAGGATATCATCACTCGGCGAGGCCAAAACAGTCATAATGGAAATCCAAATTAATTCAGCACGATCTAAATTTGAGTTAGAGGACAATGGCCAACTGAGGAGCCACAGGTTAGATTTGATCCAATGCTGCTTTAACTTTGAGTTAATAAGTTTGCTTAGAAACAAGACGTACCTTCGCATTCAAAACCATTCCAAAGGTATGTGGGATTACAAGAGCAGTGATATGAGCCCTGAGTATTAATGCAAAAAGCATTCGAATGGCATTCTCTCGTTTTAGTATAATGAACCTCGTTGCATTCGTCAATGTCTGAAAGAGAACAAGCATAGTAAGTCAAGATCAAACCACAACGAATACCACTAGAAGATCAAAGTGCTCTGTGAGCAAACTCGTGAATTGACACATGATTTTTTTAGATTATGTTTAATGTTATCTGGCTTAGGGAATTTTGTGGTTGATTGCCATATCTAGAGTACGAGCAGTAGTTCAGTGTTCGCTAATGTAGCAAAGAAACAAAGTAACATTGGGATAAGAAGGCATTACAATTGAAATGATCATGCTATACATTTGACAAGGTGGATGATGTCATGAATTTTAAACGTCTATCATTTTTGTTTCAAAAGAAAAGGTTGGAAGTAAATGTGGGTGAAAAGTGAAATTTACTGTCTTTCGTTGTAAATATTAGAAAATCAAGGCAATACTGTCTTAATGAAAACATTAACGATTCCCTCTTAATCAAATGAGACAAATGGGAACGAGGTTTGAGTGATATAACTAAGCCAAGCCTGCCACCGTCATTTTGGATCTCCGCCTGGGTAGAATTAAGTCACGTGCTAGGCAACGTATAATCAATAACAAGATAGAATTTCATTTCAGGCCTATTTATCAGTTTCATGGTGTGTAACTTTCGCATTTTAGTACGTTGTATGTATGTTGAATCTTCAAATTGTCGTGAAACTTAGAAGAAAATTGTTCTTTAAAAATCCACTGAAAATCGGTAGCTAAAATTGTTTGTTTAGGTATTATTTGATTTTCGTGTTAACTTGTTCTTTCGTCAGTCGCCGGCATCTTCTGTTGCTTCACACAGGAAAAACACACGCGACGAAACGTAATGATCAATTTTGTCCTCAATCTCACGCTATAACAGAAAAAGCTTTTGAACATCTGTAAACTCCGAGCGCTTTGTAGTAAGTGATATTTTCAATAAATCTTCGGATTGTTTTCAAGTTCAAGGATTGTAAATTACAATTTTATGAAAAACGAAGGTTGTTCTGTTATTTCAGTGTGAATCCTTGCATGCCTGCCAGTCGCTGGCGCCGCTAGTTGAAACTAAAACGAAAAAAAAAAACTTTTAAGATTATCATTGGCTTCTTTTTCACCCCTCCACTATTCTTAGCAACAAAGGTCGCCATTTCGTCTGTTTATTGCTCGCCAAAAACTATCAAATGCACTCAAAAGCCTAAAATCTAAAAAAAGTTTACAGGAATCGACCAATCGAGCGAGCGAATGCCATTCCCCACATCGTATCTAAAACTCGCTCTTGCGCATGCGCACAATTCACGAGTTAAAAAAGGAAACTGAATATCACAAAATGTGATACTCGTAATCTTTTAACACCAATGATTAGTATGAAATGAGCAGAACGTTCCTCGAAAACTGGAAGTAATAAATATCAGCCATTTACCCATCTGAATGGCAAGACGATGAAAATAATTTCGGGATCTAATTATTGAGCAAAGTTGTCATTGTTAAGTGAAACATTTCCTTTTTGTTACCTATTATAGAGATCCATTTTGTACTCTAAGAATGCATGCTGCGTCACAGTGCAAAATAAGATATTTGATGCATAATTTGTTGTTACACGGCTACAATTTTCCCCAACAAAGCGTCCTATCATCTCCTAAAATCTAACAATTACTACTTTACCGTCAAAAGTCTCTCAGTGGGCAACATTACAAAATTTTACAACCCTAGAGAGTACTGTGCCACCCACGAATTTTGTCCAATGGTTTAAGTTAAAGAAGCTTTTATCTCGTGCACACGCTCGGTAAGAATTGAAGAGAACGCTTCTTTTAAACGCAACTCCTTCGCTTCTTTATATATATATATATATATATATTATATGCAGCTTTATTGTTCTAAGTGGTTCTCTGGTGGGACTTTTCAATCAAGCTATTTTTCACAAGCAATTACCATACAAACCACTAGAAGCATACGACAAGCACACGAACTAATCTTACTTTGCCTTGGAAAAGCGTCGAACGTTCAAGATTTAAAAAAAGAGTATACTAAAATATATATAAGCGAGCGAGCGAAGAGAACAATACACACACTAAAAAAACACAGCAAGACGTTTTCTTTTGAAAAGATTCAACACAATATACAATGAGGTAAATTCACGCCAATTTCACCAACTAAAGGACAGTTGTTATAGCAGCGTTGAAAATCAGAAAAAATATCTCATTTACGTCATTTTAAGGACTGACATAGACTCATACCCATTTCGCAACGTTCTCCCTCGAATCCAGGAGGACACAAGCACCGATATCCCTTGAGTGTAAACCCAGACTGGCAAGTTGCGTTGTTATCGCAGGAGGGACTCTTGTCACAAGCGTTCTAAAGAAGAAGAAAAAAATTAAATAAAGTAATAAAAGAGGATGGAGGGATCCAATAGAAGAATCAACTAAATACGGATGATCGAGTGCACGCAATTTTGCATAAACGTTAATTATTGTTATGATATTATTCCAAGACGAAAATTTCGAAAAATCGATTGGGACTCACCTTCGAGCCACGATAATAAGACTTGGCATCAGTTGTCAAGTCACTGTCATATTTCATATGCGTGGCGTTATTTAGTTCACAGGTGTGACCTGGTTTGTTATCCTCTGAATCTTTTTTGAAGTTAAGACTGACACAGTTGTCGTTCAGGTAGCACATGAGCTCACAGTCATCCAAGTTATCGACACGTTTTTTTTCAATGGTATGGTTTACCAAACGTCTTTCCGCAAAGAAATAGTAGTCCGGAAACACCATTGCGCGCTCTCGCTCTAAAATAGACAAATTGAAATGTGATTATAAGGCTTACTTTTCCGTCGCAAAAGGAATAAATTTCGAGTAAAAAGTTCTAAGAACAAATCTCTTAGCAAAAATTCTCGGATCTCATCAAACTATGGTAGCAAATGCGTTAAAAACGTGAGTCAAACAAAGCAGTCATTGAGAAAAACGATGATTCGTTCAATGTAATCAAAAAATTTGTGAATTGCTTCGCCGTTTTCTACAATTAAACAGTAACATAAAAACAAGTTTATTTGAGAGTTTGGAGATTTCCTAGGTACGGAACATTTACGGAAAATATTTCGTGTTTCATATGAATTTGGCAATTCAAGAAACTCGTACGTTTTTAGATGAGTCTATCATATCGATAGAAAAGACGAGCTCATCAAACTCTCTGTGAAATTCCTACTACAAAGGGAGTTAATTGATGTTTGCATTTTTTTATGTATTTTTCATCAGTGCAATGAATACAATTTAAATTCTCTTATAGGGAGCCTTAAATATCTCAAAAACTTTGATCAGGGATGGTCTTAAAGTGCATTTTTGTTTTTGCTTTTTTTTTTCTTTATATAAACAGGAGCTTCACTATAGAGTGTTTATTAAAGAAATGTTTAACTGAAGAGCTCCTCTTCGGCTCTTTTCTTCGAACGATTATCGTGAACAGAGGGAATTTGTGCAAATTTAAGCCGAGAAAAACCATTCTTGCTTTGCGTCAATGAGCAGATTTGTATTCGTTTTCGAAAGTTTTCTAAATGGAAAAAATTAGAATGAAATTTTATTTTTTTTACTTTTGCAAGCTAATGAAAGTTTAATTGCTTAGCCATGGTGAATATAATCATCTCTTTATTTCCGTCATTTGTTTTATGGAAACAACTCATTTATCTGTTCATCATTTTAATTCATTAGTTGTTTTTCTCATGTCGAATAAAGTCCACCCAAATCATTTTTCTGTTGTTGGAAAAAATATTGATCAAAGCAACAGAGTTTTTAAAACACTGAAAATAT
Source organism: Pocillopora verrucosa (assembly GCF_036669915.1). Lineage (NCBI taxonomy): Eukaryota > Metazoa > Cnidaria > Anthozoa > Scleractinia > Pocilloporidae > Pocillopora > Pocillopora verrucosa. The sequence goes on along the minus strand of NC_089316.1, from coordinate 7,485,382 downwards.
ATATTTGAATAAATTTCAGTCTAAGGATTCCTAGCTGGGAGATTGATTATGAAAGAGCGCAAAATTGGAAAATTACACCAAGCTTCTAAGCAAAGTTATTGTTAAGGATTACCTCAATTAAGCTGTTTGTTCTTTGGCAAGTTTTAAAGCCTCCAATTCGAAAAGCAATGTTTAAAAGGATTTTGAGTCAAAGGTTTTATTTTTTCAATCCCACATAACGGTTAAATTGTGCGAAGACAAGCTCCCCTAATTTTATAGACAGATGTTTAAAACCAGTACAAATTGGTCTATTCCAAATGCCAGCATTGTCCTTCTATAAAAATAACCTCGCTTTAGTTGGCTAAGAGCGGCCAATTTTTTTTTCCATGAAAATTATCGAATTCCCGTCTGCAACGCAACTACGAAATATTTTTGATAGCATTGATTACCCTTCCATGTAAATATGAGCTGATGAGCGTTAGGATGGAAGTTGTTTTGAATTAAGAAATTCTTCATCGTAGCAGTTCTTACTTTGTTTGTAACAGGTGAAAACTTCCGATATGGTTTATCATAATGACACGCCTTTGTTATATACTGTTAATATCTACCAAAGAAGTTTACAAGACTGAGGTTCCTTCCTTTAAAAATCATCTTTGTTGAATTAAGGTTTTTAATTTTGTCATAACGACACGTTAATAAGCTCAGTGCATCAGCTGTTGTAAATCAGCGAAATAGAAATAAAGAGTGACGGAAAATAAGATAGCAAGGGCTGGAGTATGAATATAGAGATGGAAAATGATGCGCATATTGTAACTCACCTTTACCAAACGTCAAGTAAGTCATCGATGAAGTCCAGACTGCGAATACTAGAAACGCTGAAAATTCCATGCTTCCTCGAGACAACGGAGCTCAGTGTTGGTGGTTTCAGTGTGCCACAAATTTCGTGTTGACTACCTGCATTTCATAATGAATTTAAGTAATCGAAACCGACCTCTTGGTATTGAAAATGGGATGTTAACAAAATTAACAGCAGTCAGTCTTGACCCTGCAAATAATATACGTGGGTACGCGTTTTAAAGTTTGCGAATGAACACGTTTCCAATGTCTTCCTTTGAGCCAGTTAGAAACACTTTGGTTTTGATGGGCTACGATTCTATTGGTGTTCATCAACAGATTAGAAAAAGGGATTTTACCACACAAATTTCCATAACATCAACTTCAATTGCTTCATAATTATAATCAATGGAGTGCGTTTAAGACAATAACATCATAAAATATTCTTAAGAACATAAGGTGAACATATTCCAATAATGCAGTCACATAAAAAGCCAACTTCCCTTGAGTTTCTAAGAACTCCCAATTTTCAAGATCGATCCATAAATTCAACGTTTCTTCGTTTGTGTGTTTGTTTTGTTTTGTTTTGTTTTTTTGTTTCATTCTCAGGGGAAACTCCTTACAAGTTTAGTTGAAGCGTCAATAATTGACAAAAAGAAAATTCTCACAAAAATATGTTAATAAAAATAGATCTTATGTACCGAAAGTCCCGCTCACGAAATCCCGCGGATAATGGTAATCGGTGTGTAGGAGCAGACAGGCTGGCGTAACCTTATCCGCCAAAAAAAAACACTCGCACAGTTAGCTTTCATTTTCCAAAAACACGTATTCTTAATAAAGACTGTATCTTGAAATATGTCTGAAATTATGAAATAAGCCACGTTCTTAGATAGATTGTGAGTCTCTTGTTCTAATTCGACGAAATGAATAAGAGAAACTCCTTTTTGAATTTAGAATATCGTGTTTGAAGTTGTTAAGCTGTACCTCCCACTTCACTACAGCGAGCAAAATATTTTCTCGTTTGGCCCTACTACATACTCGAAATAATACAGGAACGCAATAATTTGAAGTCCTGAGTTATTAGCCATTTCATCTTCCCCGACATTCATTAACGTCAAAATTGATTAATGACGAGTTCTAATAAGCTCTTTAGTTTGAACAAACAATAAATCTCACGTAGATGGTGGATATTAAACAACAAAAAATTCCATAAATTTTCTGAGCAACTTACGACCTGTCTCGATACATCAGGATTGAATAAAGATTGTCGAAGGAGAACCCCTGAATGTTGTTTTAAGCACCATTTTCATCTCAAAGATAATAGCAAATTGATGTTTGGAAAAGGTGTACCGTAATTTATGATTGGATTCATCCAAACCATTCAGTATCGGATCTGCCTTCCAAGGCCTTCATTGGAAGAACCTTCAATTATAAGACATTTTCAGGTTTTCCTCCGTTAGATAAAATTGTTGCAGACTTAAGATTAAAGAGACATGTGAGCCAACATTTGGTTCCCGACTTATTTTTCTGATTGAAAGCCATGTAAATCAACTTCCATATTTTTTCGAGGTTCTTCTTGTTCAAAGTAATCACTTTTGTCACAATATGAACGGAATTCAAACGAGCTGAATATTGGTCTAAGTTGAGGGATAGGAAAAAACAATGTGAGAAAGGAAATATTTCTAAGTACAGGAAAAACAAATGTAATTTTTGGCTAGTTAAATATTTCAAATAAAGAAGATTTTTGTCATCAACTCTATTTTTCTTTACCGTAAATTTAACCCAAACAGCGGGCTTCGTCACTGCTTTAATATCTCTCTCATCACTTTATGGAATTTCCTGTCGTTTCGAGTTTCACAATTTGCGACGAGCTTGGAACCGCCAGCATTGACTTTTTATAATTTGGCACTTTTCTCTATTTACGGTAATGATGGAACTACAATTTCTACATGGGGTGTCATTATAAACATAAACAAATATCGCTGAGAAAGGGTTTAAGAAGTAAACCCTTGTAGGAAACTAAAATTAAGGAAAATGATCCTGTTTATTTCAAATAGCTGAAGCTGTTTTTTCGCCAAAGTTTGTTATATCCACATTTGAAAGCTCGGTATTTTTCATTTTCGTTTTATTTCAGCCGCACAAAAATAAAGAGGTTAAGAGTGGATATTCAATTTACATCATGGAATGAAAGTCAAACTCAAGTTATCCATGCATTAAATATATCACTTTATACCCTCAAAGATTCAACGTTCTTTGGTGCCCAACTTTAGTATTATTGAGCCAAACGTGCTTTCTTTTATTACTTTCTGGTAGGTATGGTTACGGTAGAAACTGTTGGTTTCAAGCCAAGATGAATATTAATATTAGAAATGAACTGCTTTCTTCCTGTTTGGGCTCTTTGCACAAAAGCTAGACTCGTAAAATAATACTAGGTGAAAAATTTAACCTAATTCGCTTTCATTTTCCAAAAAGATGAATTCTTAATTTAGACTTTATCTTGAAACAAATCTGAAATTATAAAATAAGTTGCATTCTTTGATGGATTGTGAGTCTCTTGTTCTAATTCGACGAAATTAATAAGAGAAACTCTTTTTTGAGTTTCGAATATCGTGTTTGTAGTTGTTAAGCTGTACCACCCGCTTCACTACATCGAACAAAATATATTCCCGTTTTGCCCTGCTAATTATTCAAAATAATACAGGAACGCACAAAACTAAAATAATTTTAAGTCCAAATTGATAAGTCATTTTATCTTCCCTCACATTCATTAACGTCAAAATCAATAAATGACGAGTTCTAATAAGCTCTTTAGATTGAACAAACAGAAAATCTCTCGTAAACGCTTGATCTTAAAATACAGAAATTCAATAAATTTGCTGAGAAAATTACAACCTATGCCTCGATGCATCAGGATTGTATGAAGACTGTCAATGGCTCATTATAATAACACACCCTTTATAAATACCATTAATGTCAACAAAACAAATTTACAAGAATAAGGTTCCTTCCTTAAATTATAAAACATTTTCAGGTTTTCCTTCGTTAGAGAAAACTGCCGCAGACTTAACGGGACCTGTGAGCCAACAATTAGTTCCCGAATCATTTTTCTGATTAGGAGACATTAAAACCAACTTCCATATTTTTCAAGGTTCTTCTCTTTCAAAGTCATCAATTTTTGGAGGATAAGACAAAACCATTTTTGAAAGGAAATCTTCATAAGTACAGAGAGAAAAAACATCCATAGTTTTTGACAAGTTGGATATTTCAAATGAAGAACATTTTTGTCGTCAACTCAATTTTTTTTACTGTAATTTGAACTCAAACAGCGGGCTTCGTCACAGCATTAAATACTCCCTCATCGCTCTTTGGAATTTCCTGTCGTTTCGAGTTTCACAATTTGTGACGAGCTTGGAACCGCCAGCACTGACTTTTTATAATTTAGCAGTTTTCTCTATTTACGGTAACGATGGAATCACAATTTCGAGAAGGGGTGTAATTATATACTTAAAGAAATATCACTGAGAAAAGGTTCAAAAAGGAACCCGTTGTAGGAAACTAAAAATTAAGGATAACGATCTTGTTTATTTCAAATAGCTGAAGATGTTTCGCCAAATATTTTTTATACCCACATTTGGAAGCTCGATAAATTTCATTTTCGCTTGATTTCAAGTACACAGAGATGGAGGAGTCAAGAGTGGATGTTAAATTTATATCATGGAATGAAAGCCAAACTCAAGTTATCCATGCATTAAGTATGATCATTTCTTACCTCCAAAGATCCAACAGTCTTTGGTGCCCAACTTTAGTGTTATTGAGCCAAATGCGTATTCTTTTATCGCTGTCTGTAGCTATGGTTACGATAGAAACTGTTGGTTTCAAGCCAAGAGGATCATTTATATTAGAAATGAAGTTCCCTCTTCCTGTTTAGGCTCTTTGCGCAAAAAGCCAAACTGGTAAAATAATACCAGGTGAAAAATTTAACCTAATGCAACGGATTGATTTGGAGTAATGCTTCTTGGACTATGAATTGTTATTATTAATTCCTTGAAAGTGTCCCAAGTGGGCAGGTGCCAAAGGTGTTATGATTCTATAATTACTGACCCCCGTAAAGTCTTATTGTGCTCCCTCTGCATTATATTAGCGATTTCAGTCCAAGAAGGTTATTAGGTCCCCAGTACTGTCTAAGTTTTTAAGGAAAATGAGAGCGAGTTTTTTAGATATTAACCACCTGAATGACATATATATGACAAAGTCAAGCTCCAGTTTCAATAAACATGTGCTTGACTATTAAGTGTTTATTAAAAGAATATAAAGCTGAAGAAGTTCCCTATAGCCTTTTTTTTCGAACGGTTATCGAAAACAGAGGAAATTCATGTGAATTGAAGCCGAAAAAAAATTCTTGTCTTGCGTCAATGAGCAGATTTATACCAGTTTTCGAAGTTAAAGTTTTCTAAACGTACACATCTAGAATGACATTTTTAAATTTTTACTTTTGCTAGTCAACGTAGGTTGTCAGAATCGCTTAGCTATGGTAAATATAATCAACTAACATAATAGCACAACCTTGCTAAATACCATTAATGTCTACAAACCAAGTTTACAAGACTACGGTTCCTTCCTTTAAAAATCATGTTTAATGAGTTCAGGATTTAAGTTTTGTCATAACGACCCGTTATAAGCTTAGTGCATTAACTGTTGTGAATCAGAAAAATAAAAATAAAGAGTGATGGTAAATAATACGGGCTGAAATAAATTAGTTTTAAACAGAAATAACACCACCCGCATTCAATAATGGATTAAGTGATAGGAACCGACCTTTTTACATTGAAAATGGGATGTTAACAAAGTAAATAACAGTCGGTTCAGTGCCATTGAAATAAAAATAAAATACGTGGGCACGCGTTTTAATTTCTGCTTAAAAACGCATTTGTGATGTTTTCTGTTTTGCTTTATGGGAAGACTTTGGATTTGGCGAGCTATGGTTCTTTTGGTGTTAACCTACTTATTATACTAAGGGGTTTTGCTACACAAATTGCCATACCTATGCCAAAAGAACCGTAGCTCGCCAAATCCAAAGTCTTCCCATAAGTCGCGTTCTTTGATGGACTGAGAGTCTTTTGTTCTAATTCGACGAAATGAATAAAAGGAACTCTTTTGAATTTCGAATATCGTGTTTGTAGTTGTTAAGCTGTACCACCCACTTCACTACATCGAACAAAATATATTCTTGTTTTGCCCTCCTAATTATTCGAAATAATACAGGAACGCACAAAACTTGAATAATTTTAAGTCCAAATTCATAAGTCATTTTATCTTCTCTCACATTCATTAACGTCAAAATCAACAAATGATGAGTTCTAATAAGCTCTTTAGATTGAACAAACAGAGAATCTCTCGTAAACGCTTGATCTTAAAATACAGAAATTCAATAAATTTGCCGAGAAAATTACGACCTATGCCTCGATGAATTAGGATTGACTGTCAATGGCTCATTATAATAACACACCCTTGCTAAATACCATTAATGTCAACAAAACAAGTTTACAAGACTAAGGTTCCTTCCCTTAAAAAATCATGTTTGTTGAGTTCAGGATTTTAGTTTTGTCACAATGACCAGTTATAAGCTCAGAGCATTAATTGTAGTAAATCAGCAAATAAAAATAAAGAGTGATGGTAAATAACACGAGCTGAAATGAATTATTTTTCAACAGAAATAACACCACCTGCATTCGATAATGGTTAAGTAATAGATACTGACCCTTTTTTATTGAATATGGGATGTTAACAAACTTAATGGCAGTCAGTCTAGACCTATTGAAATGATTGAAGCAAATAAAATACGTGGGAACGCGTTTGGGATATATGCAAAGACTTTGGATTTGGCGAGCCACGATTCTATCGGTGTTTACCTTCAGATTAGACTCATGGATTTTGCCACACAAATTTCCAAAACATTAACTTCAATTGCTCCATGACTATAGTCAATGGAGTGCGTTTAAGGAAATAACATTATAAACATATTCTCGAGAACATTAGATAAACAAACTCCGTTACTGCAGTCACATAAAAAGTCAAGTTCTTTCGAGTTTCTGAGAAACAACACCTTTAAATTTACAAGATCGATCCATGGATTCAGCGTTTTTGGTTTTTTTTTTCTTTTTTTTTTTCTAATTATCAGGGTAAAAACACCTCATAAAATTGATCGAAGCGCCTCCAAGGCCTTCATTGAATACCTTCTAAATTATAAAACATTTTCAGGTTTTCCTTCGTTAGATAAAACTGCTGCAGACTTAACGGGACCTGTGAGCCAACAATTAGTTCCTGACTCATTTTTCTGATTAGGAGACATGAAAACCAACTTCCATATTTTTCAAGGTATTTCTATTTCAAAGTCATAAATTTTTGAAGGAAGACAAAATCATTTTTGAAAGGAAATCTTCATAAGTACAGAGAGAAAAAACATCCATAGTTTTTGACAAATTGGATGTTTCAAACGAGGAAAATTTTTGTCGTCAACTCTATATTTTTTACTGTAATTTGAACTCAAACAGCGGGCTTCGTCACAGCATTAAATCCTCCCTCATCGCTCTTTGGAATTTCCTGTCGTTTCCAGTTTCACAATTGGTGACAAGCACTGACTTTTTATAATTTAGCACTTTTCTATATTTACGGTAACGATGGAACTACAATTTCGAGAAGGGGTGTAATCATAAACTTAAAGAAATATCATTGAGAAAAGGTTCAAAAAGGAATCCCGTTGTAGGAAACTAAAAATTATCTTGTTTATTTCAGATAGCTGAAGATGTTTTCTCGCCAAATGTTTTTATACCCACATTTGGAAGCTCGGTAAATTTCATTTTCGCTTGATTTCAAGTACACAGAAATAGAGGAGTCAAGAGTAGATATTAAATTTATATCATGGAATGAAAGCCAAACTCAAGTTATCCATGCATTAAGTATGATCATTTCTTACCTTCAAAGATCCAACGGTCTTTGGTGCCCAACTTTTGTGTTATTGAGCCAAATGCGTATTCTTTTATTCCTGTCTGGTAGCAATGGTTACGATAGAAACTGTTAGTTTCAGTTCAAGATGATCATTAATATTAGAAATGAACTTCCCTCTTCCTGTTTAGGCTCTTTGCACAAAAAACTAAATTGGTAAAATAATACCAGGTGAAACATTTAACCTAATACAACGGATTGACTGGAGCCATGCGTCTTGGACTTTAAATTGTTATTATTTATTCCTTGAAAGTGTCATCTGCTGTCAGGTGTCAAAGGCTTTATAATTATATAATGACTGACCCCCGTAAAATCCTATTGTGCTCCTTCTGCATTACATTAGCGAGTTCAGTCGAAGAAGGTAATTAAGTCTCATGCACGGTCCAAGTTTCTAAGAAAAATGAAGGCGATATACTAGGGTATCCTTCAAAGAAGATCATCCTTGGTCAAAGTGTATGAGATATTAAGCACCTGAATGATCGAGTGCACGGAATTACATATATATGACAAAGCCAAGCACCAGTTTCAATAAACAGTTGCTTGACTATCGATGGTTTATTAAAGAAATGTATCAGTGAAGAGGTTTCCCGTGGCTTTTTTCTTCGACCGGTTATCGTGAACAGAGGAAATTCATGCAAATTGAAGCCGAAAAAAAACGTTCTTGTCTTCCGTCAATGGGCAGATTTATTTCAGTTTTCGAAGTTTCGAAACGTGAAATGAACTTCCCTCTTCCTGTTTGGGTTCTGCACCAAAATGATCTTTGCCAATGAATGATCGAATGCACGGAATGGCATATACATGACAAAATCAAGGACCAGTTTCAATAAACAGTTGCTAAACTATTGAATATTTATTAAAGGAATGTATCACTGAAGAGGTTCCTTGTGTCTCTATTCTTTGGACGGTCATCATGAGCAGGGGAAATTCATGCGAATTGAATCCGAAAAAAGATAAACATACTTGTCTTGCGTTAATGGGCAGATTTATATTAGTTTAGAAAACTTTTCCAACGGTATAAATCTAGAATGAAAATTTTAAATTCTTACTTGTGCTAACCAATGTAGGTTGTTATAGTTGCTTAGCTATGGTGAATATAATCAAGTCTTCCTTTCCGACATTTTTTTTCTAAAAAGAACTCATTTATTTTGCCATCGTTTTTAGTTATTCATTTACTTTTTCTCATTTCGGAAAACGTCCACCTACATAATTTTTCTAATTTTTCTAATTTTTGAATAATAGTGATCACAGCAACAGCGTTTTAAAACACTGAATAATATATACTTGAATAAATTTCAGTCTAGGGTATCTTTGCTGTGAGACTAATTAAGGAAGAACAGAAAACTTTGTAAGGATCATCTGAATTAAGCTATTTGTCATTTGGCAAGTTCTAAAGCCTCCACTTCAAAAATTAGCACTTGGAAGATATTTTTCAATTCCACAAAATGGCTAAAAGCTTATGAGACCGGCTCCCCTTTTTTTTTAAAAGCAATGACTTAAAACCAGAGAGAATGGTTTGTTCCAAATGCCAGGATCGTTCGTCTATAAAAATGACTTCGCTTAAGTTGGCTACGAGCGGCCAATTTTTCTTCCATGCAGATTAGCAAATTCCCGTCTGCGAAACAACAAAGAAATATTTTTGATGGAATCGATTAATTACCCGTCCATGTAAGAATGAGCTGAGTCTTAGTATTGGAGTGGTTTTGAATGAAGCAATTCTTCATCGTAGTGGTTCTTAGTTTTTTTTTATAAGAAATGCAAATTCCTGATATGGTTCATCATAATAACTCGCCTTTGTTAAATACTGTTAATATCTACAAAAAAAGTTTAAACTACTGAGGTTCCTTCCTTTAAAATTAATGTTTATTGAGTTCAGGATTTTAGATTTTTTAAAACTGCTCTTTATAAGCTCAGTGCATCCACTGTTGTGAATCAGCGAAATAGAAATAAAGAGTGATGGAAAATAAGATAGCTCGGGCTAAAGAATGGATGTAGGGATAGATACTCACCTTTACCAAACGTCAAGTAAATCATCGATGAAGTCCAGACTGCGAATATTTGAAACGCTGAAAATTCAATGCTTCCTCAAGACAATGGGGCTCAATATTGATGCTTTCAATAGGCTGCAAATTCGTTTCGACCACCTGCATTGAATAATGGTTATGTGATAGAAACCGCCCTTTTGTTATTAAAAATGGGATGTTAACAAAGTGAACAGATGTCAGTCCTGCCCCTTGTTAAGTTATTGATGCAAATAATATACGTGGGTACGTGTTTTAAAGTCTGCAAATGAACACCTTTTCAATGCCTTCCTTTGTGCCTGTTAAAAACTCTTTGGTTTTGAGGGGCTACGATTCCATAAGTGTTAATCAACAGATTAGAAAAAAAGGGTTTTTGTACACAAATTTCCATAACATTAACTTCAATTTCTTTACGAAAACTGTTGGTTTCCAGCCAAGACAATCATTAATATTAGAAATGAACTTCCCTCTTCCTGTTTAGGCTCTTTGCACAAAGACTAACTTGGTAAAATAATACCCAGCTAAAAATTTTAACCCGATACCAAGGATTGACTGGAGTAATGCGTCTTGGACTATAAAATGCTAATATTGATTCCTTGAAAGTGTCGCCTCTTGCGTCAGGTGCAAAAGGCATTATACTTATAGATCGTTTTTGTCATGTCAAACAAACGCAATGCAGATGAATTTGAGAGAAAAAACTATAGCCCTCAGTAAGAATTCAAGGCAAGTCCAGCAAAAATGGTTTTGACTTTCATCAACTTGTTGCGTAATTTTAGTTTGAAAACTTACACTAGCCTCGAGGAAGTCTTCGAGCAAATACTGACGATTTGTGTGGGATTTATCTGTCACAGTTTATACGGCTTCATCTTGCACGAAAGCCACAATGACCATAATTCACGGACGTCAAGCACACGGAACACAAACTTTTTTGACAGAGGGGACAAACAATTTAAACAAAATGCGATGTAAATTTACATTGATATGCCAAATACTCAAAATGTATTTTTTAAATATTTTTTGGCTAGCCCGTGTTTAATGACACGTCGACAGTGTAGTTCAAATAAATTAATGGCGCTGCAAATATGATTTTTTTTTTCGTGATACGCAGGTTCTTGAAAGTTGCCTACGTTCTTTTAATATAACTCATAGTTAATTCAATCGTCTACTGTCTTGTCTCAAGCAACTTTAAAATCGACACGTAATAATGGCTCACATTTATTCTTTTCAAAGTTCCTATTCTTGTAAAATCGTTCGTTCTTCTTCCCAGGGTTTCGTCATCATAAGTTAGACAAAAAGCACAACGTTTTCCGTCCGTATGATAAAATCGTCCCAACAATTTTTACACGATGAAACATTTAGCTGGCTTCACCACTCTATTGTAATTTTAAAACATAGTCTAGGCGCACTTTTATCGGAATAAACAAAACAATTTTCCCTATCATTTACCGTAGGAAATGTTTTGTTTAAGGTGACAGACAAGGAAGATACCAGAAGCCGTCAATGTCTTTCTAAGAGCCACAAAATGACTTCATTAATAAATTATCTCATATTTTTCCAGCTTGCCCAATTCTTCGGTGGAAGTTGCTCAAATTTTCTTAATTCTGAAATTAAAAACTCTCAGATAATCTTCAAAGTTTATGCACTGACGAACCTCTCACAACAGTCTTCATGTTTCTCTTTTGTACCTGTAAAATTGTTTCCAAGACAGATTTCGGGATTTGGGATTTGTCTCAGCTAAGAGACTCGCATTTTTCAGGGAACTCATTTAGCGTCGCTCTTAAGGCCCTGTTTACTATTCGAGTTGTTATCAGATAGTTGTATTTTAACTGTCGAATATTCTCATTCGCGTTTTAACGACATAGAAAATACTTCATTTAGGCAGGCGATATATTGACTCGTGCTTTTTTTGCAATTATGTATAGACCAAACTGTTCGAATAAATTTCACGTGGAGTTATTGTCCATCAATTACAATTCACCTTATGTTCGAGCGGCGCCTTGAAACGCAGATGCAGATGAAGAATATGGATTGACAATCAAGGAAATACAGAATATTGTAGTCAAGCTTGCAAGATGTACCTTGTGAAGCATGGTGTATGTTATGTCTTCATCCTGAATCTTGCATATTACACTTAACAAATTATGATTTTCCCGGTTTTACTCAAGCTTCTTGAATAATCGGTTCGGGCAGTCAAATGCTGACTGCAATGACAATACTACTTCCCCTGAAGGAAACGACTCATTGATTACTCCTCAAAGCCATTCAAAAACTGGCATTGCATTTGTCGTTTTATAATCGAAAACAGAATCCTTCTGGAACCCTTTAGCCATCACGGAAACATTACAGTATTGAGGGTCTTAGAATCATGTAGAAACATTAAGTAGCAGGCTTCTAGGACATCAAGGCGGCAAAACAACAAATTAGTTTTATTCTTTCTTTGAATTATGCATTGCCTTTACTTCATTTTCCGGTCTTCTTAAGCAGAGGAGTTTACGAAGAAACGGTTGCTGATTTTTTTTTTTTTAACCCTTCACCTTTACTTTTAATGTGCTGTCTTGAAAACAGATAATAATGGTAAAGAAAGAGAAAATTATAGGTTCTGCGTTACTTAACCAGCCCTCCGAGGAGAATTTAACGAAATAGGCAGATTATATATGCAAGCTGTGCGGTATTAGAGTGAACTATATTTATAAGTTCATAATGAATTTTTAATAACAAAGTAGAGGTAAATTAAAACAATACTGGCCTGTACTAATCACGTGATTACCTCTTCGTAATATACATCTAAAAATTTGACTCTGTTTTCCTATAAGCCGTGTTTATGGTTCACTAGTGCGGCCGCTTGCCTTTGTTTTGTTGCTGGAGTCGTCTGGGTTTTCCTGCAAGCTTTTAAACTCTCTGTTGGATTTTTTTTTTTTTTTAATTTTTTTTTGGACTGTGTTCACTAGTTTGGTGTATAGCCAGAGCTTACTTTTAGGTTATTCCTTTTAAAGTTTGTGCGATTTGTTAACATGATTATCTTTTACAAATGTTATTCCATGAGTTAGTGATATTTCTTTAAATTTTTCTTACCGTAAGACGGATTAAGCCAGATAATGTTCTTATGATCTATATATGTACCCATTAATTCCCTGATTCTAGGTTTTCAAGATTTAGACATTGTGTGCCGCCGGATGTGGGTGGCATATTCACACAGTTGTAAGGTTTTGGAGTGGTTGTCCTGAGATAAAGGTTACATTTTTGAGATTACCGAGGCTGGAACTTGCCCGGGTGATGGTTAAAGGGTGTTTGTGTAAGTGTCAATGAAATCGAACTATGGATTGCTGCCCGCTTTTCTGAATGGATTGTATCTGCAGGGTGACATCCGCCAGAGACTACACGTTTAGAAGACCAGTCACTAGTCTAGAAGACGTTAATCGCTCTAAATCCCACCATCTTCCTTCCATCATTGACTGATAGCCATTTGCTCATAACGGCAAAGATTAGTCAAAAATCCTGAATCAATGAATAACGTTGCAGATTTCTAAAACCAGTCACGCTATCCATTTTTAGTAGTCATTGACACCACCCAGTTAAACGCTCGGCACATCAAACACCGATTTAGTTTAAGGTTTGAAAATGAGATTCATGTGCATATTATTAATGATCTTATCCAATGTTCGAGGGGATTCTAAAAGCTTTTTAGGTAAGAAAACAAAGACTCGAGAGACTTGAAATACCAACTTTGAGCCAAGTATTTTTAAAGGAAAATCTAAAAGATTTGTACTGAGAAAAAAAAGACAACAAAAAAATAAATAAAAAAATAAAAAAGAAGTGGAACGCGAAGCGTGTGTCTCATTTCCATGATTTTCGAAAAAAAGAAATGTTACTCCACTAAACTAAACTCATCAAACATTCCTAAATGCTGTTCGAGTCCCGTAAAACCCAGTCAGTGTTCTTCACCGAGTATTCTGTTTTCCGTCTCTTTGGTACGCACTCCCTTCCTTAATTTCACTGAGATAACCCATACCAAATCGAGGAACACTACGGCTACATAAGTAGTTTCGGGTTTCTGCAGAAAATAAATCGTTAAATTTTATTTTCTTAAGAAGTGAAAAACAAAACGGTGCTGTGAAGTCTCGACCACTTTCTAAGTATTTTGTACTTATGTATCTAGTTCGTCGTAAGATATTTTCCTACAAGCACCACTGCGATTTTCCACGGCATCTTGAGAGATAATGGATAGCTGCCGACATATGTCTGCCTCTGGTTTCTGATGGCTCTTCCCCAAGACTTTCACGTTTTGAATGAACACGATCGACAACGATTGTCTGCTTCTCTTTGGACGCCATATCCTTTCCTCTGCCATGAATGTCGGATTTACCTCGTTTTTATCGTAAATTTTAGCGACCTTTTTAAAAATGCTTCAAGGCCACTTAAGGGAACGAGGAAGCACTTACAGAAAAAAATAACACCTTGATCTGACATGGAGCGATTTAGACTATCTGACTCCACCAACGAGATTTAACATATCTTTTTTTTTCCTTTTAAAATTAAGGTCACATTTTACTTAGTTTTGCAAACACAATACAATCCAGGATTTACTGAACAGGGGTATGGACAGATGTCCGATGAGGCGAACAATTTTGGTCCCTGGAAAATTTAATTTCCTAAGTTTTATGGGGTAATTGTTGGTTCTATCGAGCCTTTGGACCAACTGGGTTTTTAGTCATTAAAATATCCACTATGTCTCCCTATGTTCTTTATCAGAAAGCGCGCTTGCTTAAACGAAAACTCTTAAAATCACTGGCCTCCGGCTTGTGATTTGCACAATTTTCTCGTGTTCTCCCAACATCCTGCATGAGTTTTTACGCTGGTAAACCGGTAGAAAGTGCGGTCTATTCCTTATACAAACAGATAGTTGCAGGAAACAATCTTCCTTTCATAATTAGTTACATCATAATTCTGTAAAATGGATCAACGTTGACAAATACATATCGGTGATAGTGGCTTTCAAGAATTCTGTCTAAGTGTACATTTTTGCTACAAGGAAAAAATGATACGACTTATCTGATTGAAAAAATTACCTAGCTTCTAGAATTCGAACAAGAATTCAAAGCGGAGAAATCAAATTATTCTGCCAAAAATTATTTTACTTTTCTGATATTTTAAAAACGACGAAGTTATCCAACTAACCTAATTCTCAAGTTACCTTACTTCTCGATTTCTTTAACGAGCTCAAAACTTACCATCTCTCTTACTTTTCTATCTGCAAACATTACGCTATCAAAATTGCTGATGGTAGCAGTATGCAGGATCGCTCACCGTGGAGTCTCTGTGGCTCTGTGCACGTGGTTAGAGCATCGGAGCGCGGAATCCGAAAATCTGAGGTAGGACTCCTTCTGGGGACTCATAATTTTCCCTTTGTCCCACGCTCGTGACGAGACGAAAAAACATCTTCCTCTAGGTTATCCAATTGTTTTATCTATCCCCCGAGAGTTTTTAAGCTTTAATACTCCGTTAATTTTCGCACGAACACCCATACAGCGTGTCTTACCAGAGGGATCAAGTTCATTTACAAATGAATGTCTTTTCACAATCATCAAGGGTCAGCACAATGAAATTAACTTACGCCCCAGCAGTAAATCTATACAATTATCTATTTCCAGTCTGTAAATGACAACATTATGACAGTGCATTTCTCTGCTGTGCTGACACGCTGAGATGAGATTTGCAGATCATCGCTCGCGACATGCACGTCACGTGGTATTATGACAGTTGTTGCACGCGATCGTTTAAAAACAATCAATGGCTGGGTATATTTCGATATATCCTTCTCCAAAGAGATCATATATTGAAAGAATGGTTCTATATTTTTCAAGATTTCTCTTGGTAGACTCTAAATATTTATGTTTCATTGGAGCAAAAACTGTCACATTTTAAACATTTCCTGGTGAGTTAAGTTCTACGGAAATTCAACAAAAAAAATTGAAATGTTTGTTGTACGTGTTTAATTCGGTTAGTTTTGAGACCAATTGTTTTTAGCGCATAAAGCTATTACAATTTTTTCGCCGTTTTGGAGAGATGGATGAAAATTTAGGGTGCCAAAACAATGAGGCGAAAGTTCGGTTTAAAATAAGTCATATGTCTCTCCGTTCTGGAAACAGGAAATTTACGAACGATTCGGTAAATGGATTTTTCCATAGCTTACTGTTTGTCTGAAAATTGATTCATCTTATACATTATTAAGAGAGCTTTCAAATTCATTTTTTTAAAGTGTTGCAAAAAGAATAAAAAAAAAACAGCGGCGAAATCGAGAGTTAGCTAATTACTCACGCCATTTCAATGGTGAAGGCCACTGGCTAGTGCTCTACAACGGATGGACAACCAAATTTGAATAACTTAACTGTAATGATAAAATGATGTATATAGGCTACTTCCAGTAGGTTCTGCGGTCATTAAATAAATTAAATCGTTTATTGGTGTGAGCTAGCCATGTTGGGTTCTTACGTCTTAGTTTGTTCTGGGGAATTATTAAATGCCAAAAGCAGTGGACGCCTATTTAACAGCATTATGTCTTCATCAATTGAAATTTAGCAGGTATCCAAAAATTACCTCTCTTTTTTAACATTTTCATTTGTTTTAAAGGCATTCTATAGAGCGCAAGGGGCGTGCTCATCCCACAGAAGCATCTCGGTATCTTGTGGCTTTCCAGGTCGTGATCATATCTAATTAGCAGACTGTGATCACGTTTTCCACTCGTGATTTCTAATCAGAATTTGAGTGGCTACTGCCTCCCAGAGGAGGCAAAGCCACCTGTATCATTCCTTTGTGATCACGCTATCATCACAGGCATAGTCGCCGTGTGAAATGTTATTCCTGTGAATCACGCCTTTGACACCAAATATTTTCAGTCACACATTTTCCAAATTCACCAGTTAATTGTACATAATCAAGATCTTGAAAGTGCAAAACTCACTTATTTTGATCCAAAATTAAAAATAATCCCTTACTGGTGGGAAGTTTAGAAACGAAATCAAGCTTTAAAGAGACATCGAGGCCTACTGATGAACGTCACGTTTCGCTGTGGAGAATAAAATCGGTATCAAGCGTGAGCAAAGTATTTATTTCATGCAATTGCATTGAATTTCATCAATTTATTGCATTAATGATTATTTATTGCATTGAATTTCATTAAGACACGTGTACATGTCTTAATTCAAATGTTTGTTTGGTGTCAGGGACACTCTGGACAATAGGAAATTTCACTTTTTAAAATTTTATTTATTTATTTATTTTTATCACCAACCTGATTGGAACAGGATAGTTACGGAAGACTGCAAATACTAAACATAATTGTTTTAAGCTCCTGAAGAGAGAAATGAACCATTTCCTTTTTTTATTCATTTCGAATTCCTTCCTCCTCGCCTCCGTTTCTGTTAACTGCATGGCTCAACCCTAACAACTATCAGCAACTGATATAGGTACCGTTTAGTGATTAATGACAATTGAACACCAGCATTGCTTGTGTAATGAGAATTACCTTACAAAAAATTAAAAGAGTAGGTAAAGTTGTATTAAGCAATACTTACAGCGAAAGCTTTTACATGTAATTCGAGCTGGTGAACAGGTTTAGTTGAGTGTCAAAAGTCATGACTTATTCCTATTCCTCTATTATCTCTAGTTTACGATCATAACAGCCAATATTACTCACGTATGTCAATAGTGGAGAGCATCAACCTTACATATCAGTAGTGAACTAGTTATAAAATCATTCACAGCGCACTGATCCGTTATCAGGCTTTTCAGGTCATTGCACCAGGCTGTGCTGGAAATTTCATCACGGTTTTTTCGCTATCAGATTTTTACTATTTCATATACGTTGCATTTAATGTAATGTTCACTTTACGACACTCAGTTGAAAATGCTCTAGGTAAGATAAATGTATTTATTAAGAGTTGTACAATTTCTCTAGAACATAATAATTACTTTCACCATTCTCCTCTATTTCCACAGTTTTAAAAGCTGACCTACAAAAGGATTCAACCTCTCTCAGTTTCCTCCGAGTAGACCATTTATGATTTACGCCAATTTTTTTCTTTCTTTTTTTAAGCTTTATAAAGAAATAGTGTTAAAAGTGTTTATCTCATTTGCTATGCGTTTAAATTTCACCTCGGGCATGGAACACAAACACTTGACTGGGGAATCGAGGGCAACTTCTAACCCTTAAACCTTACCCTAACCTAAACCCAAAATTCTTAAGACTGGCATTTGGAATTTTTGTTTTCCACGCCATGATGCATAGTTTCATAGGATTGGAACAAGGGCGATATCTTTCTATCAAAATTCTTCAGCAAAGAAACTTTGTAAATTTGGAGTGAAACTGCGATAAAAACAGTTAAACTTTAATGCCATACCTTACTGCCTCACATTAGTAGTTACATACACCATTCCTTACATAATTGTGTTCCTTTGTTTTTAAAGGAACACACCATTAACACTAACAAAAGCGGCATCTAATTTTTAAAATAAGCTGAAGCAAAAATTATCATACCGTGCTATGTATTCCTTCCTGTTTAGCAGCTCTCAGCGTTTTGAGAACACAATTTCGTTGTATTTTGCTAGTTACCATGCTACTTAATGTTCCTGCTTGTCTAAGATTTCACTAGAAGCATTCTCCTTCTCTATTCTTTTCTTTTTTTGTTTGTTACTAGTTCTTTCAGCAGTAATTCGCTGTTTGTGATTATTATTACGAAACTGATGTTTTGTAAAATGTGAAATTCAAATCATTTTTGATTGCAAGTTAACAGGACATCACCAACGTATAAACCCTATAAAAGAAATAAAAAATCATGATAAAAAGAGGACTTCTCAAAATCCCTGAAGTACGTGTACCTGAGGGTCAATTATTGAGTCCTCATATTTCTTGAATATTTTGCTGCATATTCAGTCTGTACCACAGTAACGTGAGGGGCAAGGAGGTGTTTGAAGTCTGTAGATGAAGTAGGATCCACAGTTTTTTACAAAAATCCCTTTGGAGTATTGGCAACCAGTAGAGCGATCACTAAAGCAGACTTTCCTGCGAATTTCACTGTCTTCCACTCTAGGATAAGCACCATCCAACCAGCCTGGGAAGTCTGTGCCACATCTGTATGCTGGCACACGTGTCGTTGGCATTTTTGTTCCTGCAGCTCCCACAAAACGATACCATCCCTCAGAGAGTTGGCTGTCACACAGCTCTGAAGCGGGAGGTGTTGCATAACTTATCTTTCTATTGGCATCCCTCAGGTTATTAGAATGATAGCAAGGATCAGCTACAAAGTAAAATAGCAATTGCAATAGGACTGAGATTATTAAAATCAACGGTACAAGATATAATCTATCGTCATAAGCCTGGCAGCTTGCCAATCAGTTTTGAAACTTGGACTTATAAAGAAAAATGATTATGCTTAATTAAGGGGTCAAGTTTTTTTTCAATTTTTGTCTTTGTTTTTGTTTTTTACCGAACTATAATTCTTGCAGTTTACCAATCAGCAGCAAAACTTGCGTTTTACAAAAACAATCATTTCTAAGCATTTACAAAAATATTAACTTGTACTATCGTAGGACACTTTTGGCCGGGTGAGGAAAGTGATTTTAGAAATCACACTGATTTTTTCAAATGACTTGTCTCCAAAAGAATCAAGCAACCTGGGAAATGAAATTTTTCAACCCTGTTAAAATTTTGTGTGCAGCTAAGCACTTGCAAGTTTATTTCGAAAGACCTCATTCTGAAATAAATGAGTCAAAAAAAGTATTAGTATAACATATTGAGGGGCAAATCAGCCGACTTCAACAAGTTGTAAATGAAGTAACAAAACGTTTCGCCAGAGAATTTGATATCACTGAAATTTGGATGAGATAGACACGAAAAATCGACTCTATAGTTGTTAATGGCCACCTGACCAGGAACGATTCAAACCGAGTCTACTGAATGCTTGCTCTCACAAGTCCAAGGTCAAGAAAGAAACCAAACCTACCTTTACAGCCCAACCCATCTGCAATGTATCTTAAACTGCAGGTACAGTTGTACAAACCCTTGGTATTAGTACAATAGGCATCCCGATGGCAAACGTTTATTTTGCACTCGTCAATGTCTGGAAGAGAAAATACACACATAACTTAGACTCGGAAATTGGATGTACAACGTAACGGAATAACACTATGCATGTTCAAGGTTGCGATAAAAGTTGATAGTGTCCCTTATAAGCATCAATAACCACAGTGAAAAGAGCAGCATTTCCCACAACTAAATCTTACACTTAAAGGGAACTGAGGAGCGATTAAAAATGAAAAAAAAATTAAGTAAAAAATAGATAAATGAGAAAAAATGTTTAGTACACATCAGCCACGTATATGATTCAGCAACATAGAGTTACCATTTAATGTTTATATTTGGCAAAATTCATTGAATTACTGCGCCTTTCAATGAAATGTCCAAACGAATTTACGAAGTACTTTCCTCCTTTACCATATAATATATAGATTTAGCCAAGCCTAAAAGCGGAGCTCTTGTTAGTTTATTTTCCAGCCCTTTATTATTCTGAATAAAAACTGAAATAAGACTCTTCAGCATTGGCGTAGAAGAGTTTCTTTGAGGGGATTTAGAGACCAGTCCGGGGATTGGAAGTGGGGAAACAATTGACGAAGTCTGGAACCTGGAGACGATGTTCTTTTGCTGGCTTCCGAGAACGCAAAATTGTTGTACATGAAGAAAACAAGATGTCTGTATAAAAAGCTATCACTTTATAAGCATTTCAGTTTCTATCAAAGAGCCGTAAGTACTCTCAGGTTAACTAAGGCCTGGGTCAAAAATGATTTTCGCCTCCAGTGCCCCCCCAGCAAGGTTCACGGAATTCGCGTGGACTGCGCGAGTAACCATAGTTACTTGGAATCAAGATCGCGTCGTTCGTGAACGGCATCCGCCATTTTGAAGTGTCGGCTTTGCATTGGTTTTTCCCATCTTCTGGTGAATCCGACAATTTAGAGGAAGATAAATCCTCTATCAGATCATGATGTGTATACTTATGGTGTCTATCAAAATTTAGGCTTTGGAAACAATTTCTCCAAGAAGAAGATGAATTTACTTACAAAAGTAATCCCCCAAAGCAGTTGTTAGGAAAGTTTAATTGCTTCTGAACACTCGCGTGTCAAAATGGCGGACACTAAGTTGAATACGTGACTGCGAGTTTTCAAAATTCCCACCTCTTAAACAGTTTTAATTTGTCTTTTTTCCAAATAAATAGGAACCTGTAGGATTACCTTCATTGACAGCGGTTGGAACCAGGGAGAGGCGAAGATGTTTTCGGGCGAAAACCATGATAGAGGAAGCAGCTTCGCAGAGACAAAACTTGATTTAATTTGCCTAGCACATCTCTTTTTTTTGGCAGCCATTCCAAGTGGGAAAACAATGAAAAACGTCTCAAATATTCATAGCGATAACTGCATTTTGATTTGCCTTGTTTTTAGTGGTGGGAATTTGCTCAAGAAAGCAACCGACGAATTTGGCGCCTAAATTGACTGTTTTTGGCTGTTGAGAGTATCATATTACGCTACCACATTTCAGTCCGAGAGAGATGGTAGTGATACACATTTCTGCCAAGTATGAGAAAAATCCCTCGCAAAATAGCTAAGTTATTCTCAATTTTGTGAAAAATATGGGTTAAAGGCAGGATGACCCAGGCCTTAATTAACCTGAGCTTAGCGTTCGCAAAAACCTCAATTTCTTTGTAGCTTTCTGTTTTAAGTAGTTCTCTGGTGAAACATTTCAGTTAAGCTCTTATTTCTGAATTCTCCTTGCAGTTAACTCTATTGAACAATCAACATACATATGAACCCCTATTATGTGAATCAAATTCACCTGTGCAATTTTGTCCATTTCCAGTATATCCAGGCTGACAATCGCACACATGTGATCCAATGGTGTTGGTGCAGTTTGCATTCTCGTGACAAGAGTGGTTTCCTTTACACTCGTCAACGTCTATGAAGTCACAAATGAAAAAATTGAGATTTCAAAATTATGCAAAAATTGCCGTGCATAAGCCATTACCGTGTTTAAGAGTGCAAGCCATGGCTGTTTTCAACCTTTTGCTGGATTGCGGAGAACGCGAGATTGTCGTACCTGGTGAAAACGAGTTATCTCTGCAAAAAAGCTATCACTTAATAACTTTTAGTCGAGTAACTGTCTCACCTATTTTGAAGAATTAAAACATGGCTTGCCACGTTATCAAAATAAACATCAACAAATAACAAACCAAACAAAATCTGATTGTACTATTCAATAAGAATCTAACGGCTTTTGAGACTACTGACAGTTACGTGTACAATCATGCCCATCTCCGATAAATCAGATTTGCATGTACACACGTATGATCCGCATGTGTTATGACACGTAGCCTCCTTGTGGCATTTGCCAGTGAATGCTTCGCATTTATTAGTATCTGTCGTAAAATTAGAAAGAAACAGAGGAAAAAATCTGGTGGTAACTTTCAATTAAGCTATCATTTCTGAGCTCTCCTTGCAATTACTATATTAAGCATTAGGCACACATATGAACTGCTCTTATTTTTCCATGGAAGGGCGTCGAACATTCAAGGTAAATAAAAAAATAAAAACAAAACAAAACAAAAAACATAATCAAATACAAAAAACAAAAAAGGAACAAACAAGCAGACAAACCAAAACAAAACTAAACGAAAATATACAAACGAGCGAGCGAAGAATACATTACACACGCTCAATGAAATATTGTAAGAAATTGTTCTTAGATTCTAAGGTTCAGCACCTTATACAATGAAAGAAATTCACGCCACTTTCAGCAACTAAAGAACAGTTGTCATACCAGCACTGAAAATCAGAAAAAAAATCTCGTGTACGTTCATTTCAAGTGTTGACTTAGACTCATACCCTTTTCACAATATTCTCCTTCTAATCCAGGAGGACACAAACGTCGATATCCCTTGAGTGTAAATCCAGACTGGTAAGTTGCGTTATTTCTGCAGTAGGGACTCTTGTCACAAGCGTCCTACGGAAGAAAAAGAATTAAAAATGAGAGAAGAAACGAAATAATGAATGATCGAATACACGAAAATTTGCAAAAACATTAATTATTGTTATTATATTATTCAAAGGCCACAATTTCGAAAAATCGATTTGTAGCTCACCTTCGACCCACGATAATAAAAATTGGCATCAGTTGTCAAGTCACTGTCGTATTTCAGATGTGCTATGGTGAATATAATCATCGCTTTATTTCCGTAACTTGTTTTCTGAGAATAACTCATTAATCTGTTCATCGTTTTAATTTATTAATATTTTTTCTCATGTCGAACAAAGTCCACCCACATCATTTTTCTGCTATTGAAGAATTATCGATCACAACAACAGAGTTTTAAAAACACTGAAATATATATTTGAATTAATTTCAGTCTAAGGAATCCTTGCTATGAGATTGATTATGGAAGAACACATAATTGGAAAATTGCACGAAGCTTCTGTGCAAAGGTTTTGTTAAGGATCATCTCAATTATGCTAATTGTTCTTTGGCAAGTTTTGTAGCCTCCAATTCGAAAAGCAATATTTAGAAGGATTTTGCGTCAAAGGTTTTATTCTTTCAATCCCACCCAATGGTTAAATTATAAGAAGACGCGTTACCCTATTTTTATAGACAGATGTTTAAAACCAGTACAAATTGGTCTATTCCAAATGCCAGCATTGTTCTTCTATAAAAAAAAAAAAAAACTTCGCTTAAGTTGGCTAAGAGCGGCCAATTTTTTTTTTCCATGCAAATTATCGAATTCCCGTCTGCAACACCTAAACGAAATGTTTTTGACAGAATTTATTATCCGTCCATGTAAATATGAGCTGAGCGTTAGGATTGACGTCGTTTTGAATGAAGCAATTCTTCATCGTAGCAATCCTTAGTTTTTTTTGTAACAACTGCAAATTTCCGATATGGTCCATCATAATAACACCCCTTTGTTAAATATTATTAATATCTGCAAAAAAAGTTCACAAGACTGAGATTCCTTCTTTTAAAATTCATGTTTGCTGAGTTCAGGATTTTAGATTTTTTAAAACGACACTTTATAAGCTCAGTGCATTCACTGTTGTGAAGCAGCGAAATAGGAATAAAGAGTGATGGAAAATAAGATAGCTCGGGCTAAAGAATGGATGTAGTGATAGAAAATGATTCGCAGTTTGCTACTTACCTTTACCAAACGTCAAGTAAGTCATCGATGAAGTCCAGACCGCGAATATTAGAAACGCTGAAAATTCCATGCTTCCTTAAGACAACAGGGCTCAATATTGATGTTTTCAATATGCTGCAAATTCGTGTCGACCACCTGCATTGAATAATGGTTAAGTAATAGAAACCGCCTTTTTTTTTATTAAAAATGGGATCTTAACAAAGTGAACAGATGTCAGTCCTGCCCCTTGTAAAGTTATTGATGCAAATAATATACGTGGGTATGCGTTTTAAATTCTGCGAATGATCACCATTTCAATGTCTTCCTTTGTACCAGTTAGAAACACTTTGGTTTTGAAGGGCTACGATTCCACAAGTGTTCATCAACATATTAGAAAAAGGGATTTTGTCACACAAATGTCCATAACATCATCTTCAATTGCTTCATAATTACAGTCAAAGGGGTGCGTTTAAGACGATAACATTATAAACATATTCTTAAGAACATTATAGATCCATAGATTCAGTTTTTTTTTCTTTATTTTCCTTTTTTTGTTTTTGTTGTTTTTGTTGTTGTTGTATTTTCTTTTCATCCTCAGGGGAAAAGTCCTTGCAAGATTGATTGAAGAAACGAAAAGAAAATTTTCACAAAAATATGGCAATCGGTGTGAAGGACCAGACGGGTTGGCGTAAACTTATCCCCCCAAGAAAGACAGTAGCCCTGTTCTCGCACAGTTCGCTTTCATTTTCCAAAAACATGAATTCTTAATTTGGACTATATCTTGAAATAAATCAGAAGTTATAAATAAGCCACGTTCTTTGATAGATTGTGAGTCTCTTGTTTAAATTCGACGAAATGAACGAGGGAAATAGTGTTTGTACTTGTTAAGCTGTGCCACCCACTTTACATCGCGCAAAATATTTTTTCGTCTGGCCCTTCCAGTAACTCGAAATAATACAGGAACACAATAATTTAAAGATGTTTTTCCTATTTGAAGTCCCAAGGAATTATTCATTTTATCTTCCCTCGCATTCATTAAGGTCAAGATTAATTAATGATGAGTTCTAATATGCTCTTTAGTTTGAAGAAACAGAAAATCTCCCCTAGAACTACTGAAATTCTATAAATTTGCCGAGTAACTTACATAATAAGATTGCATAAAGAGTGCCAAGGCAGAACCCCTAAGATATCTCATAATGATTGAGCACAATCCAGTGTAGACAGCTGCTATACTTAATCCAGAGCTTTGGTGAGACGATGCTCTGAATATTGTTTCAAGCGTCTCCTCCATCTCAAGGATAATAGCAAATTGATATTTGGAAAAGGTGTGCCGTAATTTATGATTTGATTAAGCCAAACTATCCAGTATCGGATCTGGCCTCCAAGGCCTTCATTGGAATACCTTCTAAATTATAAAACATTTTCAGGTTTTCCTTCGTTAGATACAACTGCTACAGACTTAACGGGACCAATGAGCCAACAATTAGTTCCCGACTCATTTTTCTGATTAGGAGACATGAAAATCAACTTCCATATTTTTCAAGGTCTTCTATTTCAAAATCATCAATTTATGGGGATGAGACAAAACCATTTTTGTAAGGAAATCTTGATAAGTACAGAGCGAAAAAAACGGCTATAGTTTTTAACAAGTTGGATATTTCAAACGAAGAAGATTTTTGTCATCAACTCTATATTTTTTTACTGTAATTTGAACCCAGACAGCGGGCTTCGTCACAGCATTAAATCCTCTCTCATCGCTCTTTGGAATTTCCTGTCGTTCCCAGTTTCACAATTTGCGAAGAGCTTGGAACGGCCAACACTGACTTTTTCAATGAGAGAAGAGAAGGGGTGTAATTATAAACTTAAAGAAATATCACTGAAAAAAGGTTCAAAAAGGAATCCTGTTGTAGGAAACTAAAAATTAAGGATAATGATCCTGTTTATCTCAAATAGCTGAAGTTGTTTTCTCGCCAAATGTTTTTTATACCCACATTTGGAAGCTCGGTAAATTTCATTTTCGCTTGATATCAACTACACAGAAATAGAGGGGTCAAGGGTGGATATCCAGTTTATATCATGGAATGAAAGCCAAATTCAAGTTATCCATGCGTTAAGTATGATCATTTCTTACCTTCAAAGATCCAACGTTCTTTTGTGCCCAACTTAAGTGTTATTGAGCCAAATGCGTATCCTTTTATCACTGTCTGGTAGCTACGGTTACGATAGAAACTGTTGGTTTCAAGCCAAGAGGATCATTAATACTAGAAATGAACTTCCCTCTTCCTGTTTAGGCTCTTTGCACAAGAAGATAAATTGGTAAAAAAATACCAGGTGAAAAATTTAACCTAATGCAACGGATTGACTTGGAGTAATACGTCTTGGACTATAAATTGTTATTATTAATTCCTTGAAAGTGTCCCCTATGGTCAAGTGCCAAAGGTGTTATAATTGTATAATTACTGACCCTCGTAAAACCTTATTGTGCTCCTTCTGCATTATATTAGCGATTTCAGTCCAAGAAGGTTATTAGGTCTCCAGTACGGTCCAAGTTTCTAAGGAAAATGAGGGTGAGTTTTTTAGATATTAACCACCTAAATGATCAAATGCACGAATTGACATATATATATGACAAAGTCAAGCACCAGTTTCAATAAACATGTGCTTGACTATTGAGTGTTTATTAAAAGAATGTAAAGCTGAAGAGGTTCCCTGTGGCTTTTTTCTTCGAACGGTTATCGTAAACAGAGGAAATTCATGTGAATTGAAGCTGAAAAAAATATTCTTGTCTTGCGTCAATGAACAGATTTATACCAGTTTTCGAAAGTTTTGTAAGCGTACAAATCTAGAATGACATTTTTTAATTTTTACTTTTGCTAGCCAACGTAGGTTGTTAGAATCTCTTAGCTATGGTAAATATAACCAACTAACATAGTATCACAACCTTGTTAAATACCATTAATGTCTTCAAAACAAATTTTCAAGACTACGGTTCCTTCCTTTAAAAATCATGTTTGTTGAGTTCAGGATTTAAGTTTTGTCATAACGACCCGTTATAAGCTTAGTGCATCAACTGTTGTGAATCAGCAAAATAAAAATAAAGAGGGATGGAAAATGACACGGGCGGAAATAAATTAGTTTTAAACAGAAATAACACCACCTGCATTCAATAATGGATTAAGTGATAGAAACCGACCTTTTTGCATTGAAAATGGAAGGTTAGCAAAGTAAATAACGGTCAGTTCAGTGCCATTGAAATGATTGATGCTAATAAAATACGTGGGCACGCGTTTTAATTTCTGCTCATAAACGCATTTGTGATGTTTTCCGTTTTGCTTTAAAGGAAGATTTTGGATTTGGTTTGTTTGTTTGAAAACTTACTCTGGTCTCGAGGAAGTCTTGGACCAATTACTGACGATTCGTGTTGGAAATTATTTTTCTGTCAAAGTTTATATCCATTTTGCGCGAAAGCCATAATGACCATAATTCACGGACTACAAGCATACGCAACACACACGATTTGCTCCAACTTCAAGGTCTTTCAGCTACAATACAAATTCAAGTTGACAGTGAGGACATAAAGATTAAACAAAATTTGCGATGCAAATTTACTTTGATATGCCAAATACAGCAAATGTATAGCTAAATACATTTGAGCTTGAAAGTTTTTAATCA
The DNA here is from genome assembly GCF_036669915.1 of Pocillopora verrucosa. Taxonomy (NCBI): domain Eukaryota; kingdom Metazoa; phylum Cnidaria; class Anthozoa; order Scleractinia; family Pocilloporidae; genus Pocillopora; species Pocillopora verrucosa. The sequence goes on along the minus strand of NC_089316.1, from coordinate 7,457,670 downwards.
GTCATCGACAGTGAAGTTGAAATGGATTAATGGCGCTGCAAATATTTAAGAATTTGTTCATGCTTAGCGTGCGTATATCGAGTTAGGATGCACTCGGGAAGTTTGGAAAGCACGAAAAATGCATAAGGGTAGCTCGAGTCGCAGCCGAGAGCAACGCTAGCTTTTTAGTGTTCTCCAAACTTCCCAAGTGCATCCATAACTCTATATACGCACAGCTAAAAGCATGAGCAAATTCTTTTACAACAGAGCGACAACAAGGATCTGTGCGAAGAAGCCTTTTATTGTGTTATTGTTTGGGTTTTGGTAAATTCCCAATTAACAACTGTGTACTTTATTCCCCGGGTTGAACAAATTTCAGAACAACAATTAAAACGGAAATTTTACCTTTAAATATTGATAATGACCAACTGGTGACCTTTTTTTGTTCACAGTGAATGTCTTTCGGCCAAAATTTGCTGCAGCTGGTCTACTGACAAATTTGCGAAACGTGCAATTTGCGAGTTTTTTCGGATTTATTTTTGTTGCTTATTGGATCAGGACCTAAAAGGTCAATGCCGATAGAAAAATTTTGGATAGTCCTTCACTGGTTTCTTCCATATTTCAAAGAGAAAGAAAACTGCATTGCAGCTTAACAGGACGGAAACTCTGAAGTCAGTTAAAAAAAAATGCTCACGTCATCTTATTTACGCACGTGTGTGCGTAAATAAAGATTTTGTTCATAGTGGCTCAATATGACTTATATAGGGCAAACACGCGCGCTATGTTATAAGGCAATTTTTCTTTTTCGTGATACGCAGGTTCTTGTAATCTGCTTGCGTTCTTTCAACATTATTCATATTTATTTTAATTGTCTACTGTCTTGTCTCAAGAAACTTTAAATCAATACGTAATGATGGCTTGAAATTATTTCAAAATTTCCGGCTATTTTTGTCAAATCGTTCGCTTTTCTTCCCAGGGCTTTGTCACCACAAGTTAGACAAAAAGCACAACGTTTTCCGTCCGTATAATGAAATCATCGCAACAACCTGTACACGATGAAACATTTAGCCGGCTTCACGCGCTCTTTAGGAGTTTTAAAACATAGTTCAAGCGCACTTTTACCAGAATAAACAATACATATTTCCTATCATTTAACATAGTAAATGTTTTGTTCAAGATGACAGAAAAGGCAGATATACCAGAAGCTACTAATGTCTTTCTACGAGACACAAAATTATTTCATTAATAAATTATCTCTTATGCTTTTCCAGTTTGCCTTATTCTTCGGTGGAAAACGCGAATTTATTTTGTTTTGTTTTGTTTTTACTTTTCCAATTAAAGAAATTTAAAATGAAAGAAAAAAAAAATATATATATATGCATATTCGGTTGAAGGTACTCGAATTTTCAATTTACATTAAAATTGTTTAAGTTCTCATTAAGAGTGATATGCCATTGATAAATGGCAGAACAATTTCGAACTTCAATTTAATCAAAGAAATAAAACGTTGGAAAAATTGTATGAGCCACAAATTTAGTTCGTAAGTCTCTATTGTTTAAATTGCAATTGTATTAATCTCGATGCACGGATGGTTTAGTCTCTGAAACTGAAAACTCTCAGACAATCTTTAGAGCTTATGCACGGAAGAATTTTTTTTAATAAGTCTTTCTTTATGTTTCTGTTTGTTTCTGAGGCGAGGAACTGTATATAAATTCAAGAAAATGTTCCAGAAAAGAATTGTGAAATTGTTTCGAAGACAGCTTTAAGACATGGGATTCGTCTCAGCTAAGAGACTCGCATTTTTCAAGGAACTCAGTTAGCGTGCGTCGCTCTTGGGGCCCTGTTTACTATTCGAGTTGTAATCAGATACTTGTCTTCTAACTGTTGACTGGTCTCATTCGTGTTTTCAACGAAATGGAGAATTGCTCATTTTAGGAGACTTTAAAGTCACACGCTACGTGTTGGTTGACATTATTACAATGCAAGTTCCAGTGTGCTACAACTTCGGCCTCCACCGACGAGAAATTCTGCGCTCTCGCTTAAGAGCAAATACCAATAGCTCTATCAAACTAAAAAAGGTGCTACTATCCTGAAAATAGAAGTAAAATAGCGTTGTCGTTGTCACTTACCGGCATTGAACATTTCCATGCAGAACTCCCCAAAACTAACATCTGTTGCGTGACCCGAAGACTTTCCGTAGGAATTATTCAAGCGTGCTGTTCATGCTGTTTGCTATATAACAATTTCAGAACTATCTGCAGATCTCTATGATTATTCGCTTGCTTCGATCAAAAAGTACCTGCATTTTTTTTCTATTACTACGTGTAAATCTACATCTCTTTCGATCGAGTGTCGCCGGCGTTTAATTGCGTGACTAGTAAAATTTATTAAGAATGAGCCAGCAGTATTTTGACCAGTAGGCTTCCTGCAAATTTCCCTTGACGTAAAAATCCCAGGACATAGTCAGTTGTTTTCGTGAGCGAAGACAATAGATATGAAAGAAAGCGAGATGCAAAGGCCTCAATTTTCTTTTTTTTCTTTTTTCTTTTTTTTTAGCTTAAGAGGACATCCGTTCAAAAATCAAACAAAAATTAAATTTTTATGGCAAGGGTCAAAAATTCAAATTGTCTCAATTTCTGCACACAAGTAGACCCTAGTAAGAAAAGAAAGGCTGTGCATTTTTTTCCCTCAAATATGTTGTTATTTTCGAGAAAAACGATCTTTTCGCTTTCACCCTCTGGAATCGATGGATCGGGTCATAACAGGTCGAAAATTGAACACTTTCGCTCGTCTCGCATTTCAAAGATATTATGTCTAGGGAAACCTAACCAACATGAGCTCTTTTATAGACTCTCCGTCTTCTGTAAAATATAAGTTGTGTAGGAATTTATTGTTTAGAAGCTTTTAGCCATGCAAAAAAACAATGTGCTTCCCTTCGTTACAAAAAAATGTCGGTGAAGAAAACCTCTTTGTTCACCATGTGCCATTATTCAGAATTCCACAAAACTACGTATGTAAATTGCCGAAGGAATGATCTTTAAGATGACGTAAAGTTTCCTTTGAGCAAATGTTTTCTTGCGACGCAGGAAACTCTTGAAAGTAGCACACGGAAGACACAAAATCACGCCATATGTTGATTGCGTGACCAAAGAGTTAAGGAGCATTCCTGCATTTGATAATTACTCAACGTCGTACAGGAGAACGTTTTCAGAAACAAATAACAAATTTATACCCAGTTTTGTTAAATTAATTTGTCTATTATCATTAAAAGTTTGTTTCTGCAGAGATATTCTGCCACCGTTCTGTCTAGTATGATTATGCACTAGTGCCAGCAAAGGTATACGATTAAAAAAAATTGCTGTTCTCTCGCATATGAATCTTAAGTTTCTGCCCCTTGTTTGACTTGCTAACCTGTGCGAGGAAAAGAAATAATGTGTCTAGATATCCATTTAGCTCTGAGTTTTCCTATGATGTTTGTTGACTTTTCTACTTAAAAGCGAGACAATTAATTGAATTAAAAAAACTTAATAAACAATCCTCCATTCGATTTTTCTCACGTGAAACTAAGAAAAAGAATTATTTCCCGCCCCCTTTAAAACGGAAGTCTCGCTTGTGAATGAAATGGAAGCTTCTTGCTCATTCAACTTTATGGTTTGAAGTGCTTGCTCGTACGACCGAAAAGACAGGAGTAAATTATTTGAGGTGGTTCCCTTGGTGTCGTGCAATAAGGATGTACAGGCTCATAAAAGTGCTTGGTGTTTTGCCGGAGTTAAGAACGAGAGTGAACTTAACCTTGCCCGAGCAGGTATTTTTTACATGAGTGCAAAGGATATAAACGCCTTAAAAATTTGTCCTTTCCACCGTTCTGAGCTTGGCGAAGGAGCCAGAATACCTTCAGAGTTCCAAATGATTCTAGGGATGTCAGCCCTGATCTCTCTAGAAATCGAGAGAGCTGTACAGGAAGTGTGAGGCACAACCGATACGAAAAAAGATTTGGCCTTTGTGACTTTACAGTCCAAACAATGCATAAATTCCTGGAAAGCGCATTTACTGCGTTCAACAAACCGGGACGAGTCCAGACCAGACGTCATCGATGAGCTCGATGAAACTTCTGCCTTGCAGGTCTTAGACCGGGCAATGAAATATCTACCAAAGAAATTTTGGGAGAGCCAAACAGACTGGTTTGGTTAGAGAGATCTGCCATGGCATAGCACGGCTGCGACGAGAAAGGGAAATGATGGCAAGATTGAGATGATGAAATTTGTACACTTATTTGAGAAGTGTAACTAGGACAGTTCTGCAGTTCTTGCCATACTTAACGACGTCTTTCGTCGACTGAAGGATGTCATGCCTCATTTACAATCCATTTATCTTAGACAAGACAACGCCGGGTATTACCAATGCGCTTTAACCCTGGTTAAAGCAAGCAAAGAAGCAGAGCAAAACAATTTCTACCTACGCATAATGGATTTTTCAGATCCCCAAGGAGGGAAGGGATCTTGGGATCGGAAAGCTGCAACGGTCAAATCCCATATGGCCATCCATTTGAATTCAGGCCACGATATAGAGTAGGTATATGTAGGTATATATAGGTATCTATAGGTATATATAGGTATCTCAAATGCAAGAGGCAATATAATCATTTGGGGGTGTCCCTGGAGTAAAAGCAGTGTTGTGCAGGCCTCCTTTGTCTTCCATCAAAAAGCCAGTGAAATGGGATGTTGTGAGCTTTGTCAACGACGTTCAGTATGCGAGGAAGGTGTGAGAGTATGGAGATCCGGCTACAAAATTGGAAGTGGCGAATTCATTCCTTGGAGCAAGTTTCATGTTCCTGACCAGGACGAAATTCCAACACTTGAATGCAGTGCAGCAAGCGAAAACATAAAAGCTAATCTTGTTCCTATCAAGCCGAGACGAGCTGAGTTTACTAAAACATCTCAAAAGCACTAAGACAGCACTGATGAAGGTACCGATGATTCAAGTGAAGAATCGCGCGATTCCACAACTAAAACATATTTTTTTTCTGATCGGAAGAGGTTTGCATTAAGTCCTAACAACGCCAATCGTCATTACAGAAGCATCTCGAATGTGGAAGACACAAATATGTTCTTGAATATGAAACTCTTTATGACCGCGCCGTGCTAGGGTATGCCTTCAGACTGGAGAAGGGACCGAGTGCTGTGCCGCAATTGCTGGACACGGAATCCACCCGTCATCGTCTGTAGCTTCTCTTGAAAAGGGATGTACCCTAAAGCAGAGTCGTTCCCGCAATCTCGTTTCACTGATAAGCAAAAGGACTACTTGATAGCCAAGTTTGAAACTGGAGAACAAACGGGACAAAAGGCAGATGCTGTAAGTGTCTCAAGATTAATGAGGTCTGAGAAAGACGAAAACGGCGAGCTGCTATTTGACTGCTCTGAGTCTCTTAAATTGCTGAAATTTGTTAGACGCTCCGAAAAGGTTATTTGCTGTTTAGAGCAGTGACAGTTAAGACAAGCGATATTGACTCTTTCGCGGTTAATTAAGTTTTGTAAATTTAATTGTCTTGCCTATACGTCACAAAGCGAACAGACATTGCGGTAATTAAAAAGTGTTTTCACTCCAGCAGAAAAAATCAACTTGGGTAAAAATAAAGGCAAAATTAGAGCCAAATGGATATTTAGACTTGCTTTTTCTTTTATACGTAATTGTGCTTATTTTAAAAAATGACCGTCGAGCGACCATAACTGTAGTTATGCTAATTGGGTCATGCAGACCCTCACTTAGTCCACTTAATTCTTACAAAAACCTCCCTTTGAAAACTCTGTTGCTTTTTATCGAGTGCTACTTAAAAAGGCACGGGAAAGCACATAGAGAAAGTTAAACAATGGGCAGAAACTTAACATTCGTATGCAAGAGAACAGCAAAGTTTTTAATCGTATCCGTTACTGGCACTGGTGCATAATCGTACTAGACAGAACGATGGCGGAACATCTCTGCAGAAACAAACTTCAAATGATAAAGGGCAAAGTAATTTAACAAAACTGGTTATAGCTATGTCATTTGTTTCTGAAAAAGTTCTACTGTTCGATCCGAAGTCATTTCGAAGGCAGGAATGCTCCTTAACTCTTTGGTCACGCAATCAACATATTGCGTGAATTTATGTCTTCCGTGTGCTACTTTTAAGAGTTTCCTGCGTCGCGAGAAAACATTTGCCCAAACAAAACTTTACGTCATCTTGAAGATCATTTCTTCAGAAATTTACATACGTAATTTTGTGGAGTTCTGAATAATGGCACATGGTGAACAAAGAGGTTTTCTTCACCGACATTTTTTTGTAACGGAAGGGAGCACATTCCTTTTTCGCATGGCTAAAAGCTTCTAAACAACCAATTCCTACATAACTTACACTTTATAGAAGATGAAGAGTCTATGAAATAGCTCACGTTGGTTAGATTTCCTTAGACGTAATATCTTTGAAATGCGAAGCGAGCGAAAGTGTTCAATTTTCGACCTGTTATGACCCGATTCATCGATTCCAGAGGGTGAAAGCGAAAAGTTCGTTTTTCTCGAAAATTAAAATACATTTGAGGAAAAACAAATACACAGCCTTTCTTGTCTTACTAGGGTCTACTTGTGTGCAAAAATTGAGACATTTTTAGTTTTCGACCCTTGCCATAAAAATTTAATTTTTGTTTGATTTTTGCACGGATGTCCTCTTAACAGCAGCTGTACCCTCTCCTGCAGTCTTCGTCTAAATTTTCCAAGGTCCCTCCTTATCTTCTGCCTTGTTCGGTCTGTTTCGACTTCTGAAGCTAGATCATCAGCATCGGCCTCTTCGTCCTCATTCATACTTAAAGAGGGGGACTTCGTCAATAAACCATTTTTTTTACAATTTTATTTTATCGCCGGTGTGTTGATGATACTTTTTGCTTATTTAACTCAGATCGCGATGCCACTACATTTTTCGACTATATCAACTCTAGGCACCCTAACATCAAGTTCACTATGGTAAAGCAGGTTAATCACAATTTACCCTTTTTTGATGTCCTGATTTACAACCATGACCCCAGTGCCTCTCTAACTAGGGTTTACCGCAAGGAAACTTTCACTGGGTTACTAATTAATTATTTCAGCTTCACCTCGTACTCTTACAAAATGGGTCTCATTAAGACACTCGTTGATAGGGCGTACAAGATTAATAACACCTGGTTAGGGTTTCACGAGGACATCAACAAACTTACTGATATTCTAAAAAAGAATCTTTTCCCTGCTCATTTAATCGATTAGATTCTAAACCGTTACATCACTGGGACCCATAGCGATCATCATCCCCGGGGTACCCTTCCCACCACTTCACCTACGTTTTACTTTAAGCTACTCTACATAGGCCACTTTCCTGTTATCACTCGAAAAAAGATCCGCCATTTTGTTAAGCGCTATTGCAATGACTTAGATATTAAACTGGTTTTCTCTTCCTTCAAAATCGGTAACTTGTTTGGTGTGAAAGACCCAGTCCCTGACGGGCTCCGTTCACATGTGGTTTATAAGTTTTTATGTGCTGGCTGTAATGCCTGTTACATCGCTGAAACTTGCCGGCATTTAGAGAGCACTTGGTGAGTGACAGGGCCTCTCACATTTTCAAGCATCCGAAAGATTCTCCACATTGTCGCGCTTTGTGTTCAGCAGATAACTTCCATGTTTTAGATCACGCCTCTACCAGCTTTCAGCTTAAGATAAAAGAGGCTATTCATATTTAAAGAGAACAACCATCCTTAAATCAACAATTACACCATGTAAATCTAAAATTATCTTTTTAATTCTCACACTTTCATGCTTTACCTCTTTTCTTGTTGTCACTATTCATCTTAATTAGCATTGTTTTACTTACTATATAATTCAACTTCCAACGCTTTGTATAGTAATTAACTGAAGATGACAGAAATTTCTGTCGAAACATGTTTTACAAACTCAAAAGTCTTGTCGCTTTCTTTAAATTCTTTACTTGCCTGCTAATATCAAGACCCTTTAGAAATAATGTTATAAATAACAGCGGTCTTTGAAAAAAATAGTGATAGAAAAGGTTTCAGTTCTGGTCAATACTGACTTTTCATAGCCTTCTTCCAAATCTGAGGGAACGCGCTGAGGGGATTAAAAAAAACATGCAAGTGTGATAATGCAAGAAAGAGAATAAAAATACAAATAAAGAAAAAGGAGAAAACATAAGAAACCGTGTTGCAGTGTGCAGATATCTTCTGAGCCAGACCTACACACCTAAGCCCGACACCACGCAAAGAAACTCGACAGAGTGCTGTATAGCAACTGGCTCGCACGTGCATGCGGGAAAAGCCCTGACAATCAGCGAAAATATAATTCAAATTCAGACGATATCTGCAGTCAAAATACAGGCCAATTAAATAACAGAAGGGTTAAGAACTTTCTAGAAGCGTTTTCTTGAAAAAGAAGATGAATAATTTTTACTTCTCTGAAAGGTCACGCAGTCACACTACCAATATTATTTCTGCGTGGAATTTCTTGATGGTGGAAAGTGGAAAAAACATTTTCCAGTCTTAATTTCTGGAAACATGGCGCAGTTAATGAATTTTATGGGGCCATTGATATTTCCTTTCAAATGAGGGTGGCAAGGTTTCCCGTCATCCTTGGTCTGGAAAAGCCGAAGAGGTTACACACGGGAACTTGTGCTTCAACAAGCACGCGACATGTGACTTTAAAATCTCCTCTCCTGTTACAGTTTCCTTATTGTGAACTGTGCGATAATGATCATAAACAATCAAATTATAGACTAATTAATGCTTTATTCTGTACAAGAGCCCTATTTCCTGGTTTTAGCAAATCTTCAAAGTATTCAAAGTAATAAACGACAGAAGAAAGAAACGCTAGGATTTTCCCATCGATTTTTCGCCTACATGCATCTCTCTAAGCGTGAAATTTCAATTCCTTCAAAAAAAAACCTCGAAAGTTTTTCACATTTTTTAGCTTTCGTGATCAATCATCTTGAAAGAAGAGCTAAAAAATGTGGGTATATTTGGTCACTTTCTACAGCCAGAATTGCGTGACAGGTGACAGAGAAACTCGTCACAGTTGCAGATTTTAAAAGGCATCCAAGACAAAAATACAGTAGTGCCCAAAGATTTTTTGAATGGTTTTCAGAGATGAAATGATAGATTATAAAGGGGAATTAAGATTATTGTTGTACCTTTCTGGCAACTGAGGGGAGATATTTGACCTCAAAGTTGTCAAATATTTAAATGAATCGAAAAGTCTAAAAACACAGTCGTTTACTTGCATCTGTTGATTCACAAGCCGTCAATCAAACTGACTGATACTTTCGTCGAACATTTACTAATGATGATATTAATATGTGTGCAAACCTTCAGAGTAATTGGTTAAATACCACTGCGGTGAGAGCTTCATACATTTTGCCTATTTTGAAGCGATTTCCTTGGTGAAAACCAAGAAAAACCGGCTTAGTTTTACAAACACAATACAATCTAGGATTTACTGAAGAGGGATGTAGACAAATATCGGATGAGGATAACATTTTTGGTCCTTGGAAAATTTAATTTCCTACATTTTTGGGGTCTTTGTTGGTTGTTTCGGGCCTTTGGACCAACTGAGTTTTTAGGGATTAAAACATCCACCATGTTCAACTAAGTTCTTTATCAGATAGCGCGGTTTCTAAACGTTTTTTTCACTGTTAGATTCCCCTCACTCTTCCCCAGATTTCCAAGGCGTTAATGACGCGTTTGCTATATCATCCTGTTTAAGTAAAACTGAAATTATATTTCATTGTCATTACAAAGTAACTGAGATACTACAAGCGCCCTGACAGATCTACTGTTTTCAAGATTTTTCGTGGAAGACCCCAAATATTTATGTTTCAATGGAGCAAAAAACTTTCACAAAGTAACATCTCTTGGTGAGTTAAATGCTACGGAAATTCAACAAAACATAATTGAAATGTTTTTTGTACGCGTTTACTTCAGTTTGTTTTGCGACCAATTGTTTTTAGCTCATAAAGCCGTTTTTAAATCTTTAATTTTTTTTCTAAGGCAGTCTCTAGTGCTCATCACACAGGAAACATCTTGGTACCTTGCGGTTTCCCAGGCCGTGATCACATCTAAATACCAGTCTACGATCACGCTTTCCGCTTGTGATTTCTAATCAAAATTTGTGTGTCTACTGCCCCCTGAAGGAGGGAAGAGCACATACGTTATTTTCCAGTGTGATCACGCTATCATCACAGGCTTCCCAAGCCGTGATCACATCTAAATACCGGTCTGTGATCACGCTTATCACTCGTGATTTCTAATCACAGTTGATGTGGCGAAAATATATGTTATTTTTCTTTGTGCTCACGTTATCATCACAGGCTTCCAAGGCCATGACCACACCTAATTACCTGTCTGTAATCACGCTATCCGCTCGTGATTCCTAATCACAATTTGTGTGTCTACTGCCTTCTGAAGGAGGGAAAGCCACATACGTTATTTTCCAGTGTGATCAAGTTATCATTACAGGCTTCCAAGGCTATGATCACACCTAATTACCAGTCTATGATAGCGCTTTCCACTGGTGATTCCTAATCACAAGTTATGTGGCTACCTCTCCCTATAGGAAGCGAAGCCACATATGTAATTTTTCTATGTGATCACACTATCATCACAGGCATAATATTATTGTTTTGATTTTATGCGGTTGTTTTTACAGAACGCACGGTTTGAATAAGTTATTTTTGCACTTGATGCGCGCGCTTTGCTTCTGCATAGTTATGATAAGCTATCTCGTATTTTTTCATGTATATCATTAATACGTAATCACGTGATTTTTCTCGTGCTATTTGGAATAAATAAGCACTTGTAAATTTTTTCAAAGATCACATATTGCACTCGCCCTAAGAGCTCGTGTAATTTTGTTATTCTTTGAAAAATTTTACTCGTGCTTATTTATTCCAAATTGCACTCGAAATCAAGTGATTACCTATACAAACTGAAGCTAAAATTATCATGCCGTGCTATATATTGTATCCTGCATAGCAGCTTCTAATGTTTATGGAAACGAGTTTCGTCATATTTTGTTGGTTATCATGCTGAATGATGTTCCTGCTTGATAAATATTTCACCATCTGAGCATTTTATTTTTCTATGCTTTTTTTTGTGTTCGCTAGAAGTTCTTTTAACAGAAATTAATTATTCGTGATTACTATTACGAAAGAGATACTTCGTAAATTATGAAATTCAAAGTATTTTTGATTACCCGTTAAAGTGACATCATCAGCGTATAAAATCGATAGAAAAAATGAATGATTATCATTAAAGAAGACTTAGCAAAATCCCTAAGTGTAACTCAGGTTCAATTTATGAGTTCTCTTATTTCTTAAATTTTTTGCTCTACATTCAGTCTGTACCACAGTAACGCGAAATACATTTTGAAGGCTTGAAAAGTTCGTAGATATAGTATGATCCACAGTTTTTCACAAAAATATTCTTTGAGTCCATGCAACCAGTAGAGCGATCACTAAAGCAGACTTTTCTGCGAACTTTACCATCTTCCACTGTAGGATGAGCACCATCCAACCACCCTGACCAGTAAGCACCACATCTGTATGCTGGCACACGCGTTGTTGGCATTTTTGTTCCTGAAGCTCCCACAAAACGATACCATCCCTGATGGAGGTATTTGTCACACAGCTCTGATTTGGGAGTTGCTTTGTAACTTTTCTTTCTATTGGCATCACTCAGGTTTTTGTAATGATAACAAGGATCGGCTACAAAGTGAAATAATTATTACAACAGGACTTAGAAATGACAACTACATTAAAAAAGGAGGTGAAGTAATACTTGTGTGGGACATTTTTAGACCATGAGGCTAGGAAATAAATATGGGAAATAAAATTTATTAACTACGAAAAGTAGTATCTGAATCTGTGTAACGCATTAACGCATTAAAAGACAGCTTTCAGCAAACTTAAGGCGCAGCTAACGTAGTTTACATACAACTAAGCAGCAATGTGTTCGTCAAATGCAATGTGTACGTCAAAATCAAGCTACAAAGAATATCACTCAAAAGAATGTTTCCCGCCGTCGTCTATTATTGTTGCAACGCCCATCGAAAGGCAGAAAGACACAAAAACCATCAATGATGAAGGGGTCCGTAACATGATTTAAGGTGGTGTAATACAAATAATCCAATACTAATTATGATAAAGTTCGGATATAACGCGTGCTGTCATCGGTCGAAAAAGCGTGCTCTATTCTCTGGTACGGCAAAGACTATCTAAAGCATACGCTATAAACTGCTCTTGTTTTGCAACGGGAGCACAAAACACGTTATATATACAAAAAAAGAAAGAACGAACTAAAATAAATCATCCATGACCACATTTCCTTGCTATTCCAAATTCACCTGTGCAATTTTGTCCATTTCCAGTATATCCAGGATGACAATCGCATACGTGTGATCCATTGGTGTTGGTGCAGTTTGCATTCTCATGACAAGAGTGGTTTCCTTTACACTCGTCAATGTCTATGAAACCACAGATGTAAAAATGGGATTTCAGAATTGTGCAAATATTGCCGTGGCATAAGCCTTTACTGTGTTATCTAAAGCATACGCTGTAAACTGCTCTTGTTTTGCTACGAGAGCACAAAACACGTTATATATACAAAAAAAAAAAAAAGAACGAACTATAATAAATCATCCAACGCCGCATTTCCTTGCTATTCCGAATTAACCTGTGCAATTTTGTCCATTTCCAGTATATCCAGGCTGACAATCGCATACGTGTGATCCATTGGTGTTGGTGCAGTTTGCATTCTCATGACAAGAGTGGTTTCCGTTACACTCGTCAATGTCTATGAAACCACAGATGAAAAAATGGGATTTCAGAATTATGCAAATATTGCCGTGGCATAAGCCTTTACTGTGTTATCTAAAGCATACGCTTTAAACTGCTTTGGTTTAGCTAGGGGAGCACAGAACACGTTATATATACAAAAAAAGAAAGAACGAACTAAAATAAATCATCCATGATCGCATTTCCTTGCTATTCCGAATTTACCTGTACAATTTTGTCCATTTCCAGTATATCCAGGCTGACAATCGCATAAATGTGATCCATTGGTGTTGGTACAGTTTGCATTCTCGTGACAAGAGTGGTTTCCTTTACACTCGTCAATGTCTATGAAATCACAGATAAAAAAAATGGGATTTCAAATGAATAAATATCAATTACAGATATAAGCATTTTGATTTCTATCAAACAGCCATAGGAACTCAGCAACTCAGCAACTCACAAAAACCTCAATTTATTTGTAGCTTCCTGCCTTTAGTAGTTCTCTGGCCGTACTTTTCAGTTAAGCTATTATTTCTGAGCTCTCCTTGCAGTTACTGTATTAAGCACTCGACATACGAATGAACTACTCTTATTTTGCCATGGAAAGGCGTCGAACATTCATGGTAAATAAAAAAAAAATAAAAGAATAAAACAAAACAAAAAAAAACAAATACAAATACAAAAAACAAAACAACAAAACAACAAACAAGCAGACAAACCAAAACAAAACAGAACTAAAATATACAAACGAGCGAGCGAAGAATACATTACACACGCTCAATAAAATATAGTAAGAAATTTTTCTTAGATTCTAAGATTCAGCACCTTATACAATGAGATAAATTCATGCCACTTTCAGCAACTAAAGAACAGTTGTCGTACCAGCATTGAAAATCAGAAAAAATCTCATAGAGGTTCATTTCAAGTGTTGACTTAGACTCATACCCTTTTCACAATATTCTCCTTTGAATCCAGGAGGACACAAGCATCGATATCCCTTGAGTGTAAATCCAGACTGGCAAGTTGCGTTATTTTCGCAGTAGGGACTCTTGTCACAAGCGTTCTAAAAAAAAAGGAGAAACGAAATATCGAATGATCGAATGCACAAAAATTTGTATAAACATTAATTTTTGTTATTATATTATTCAAAGGCGATAACTTCGAAAAATCGATTTGTAACTCACCTTCGAGCCGCGATAATAAAAAGCGGCATTAGTTGTCAAATGACTGTCGTATTTTAGATGAGTGGCGTTATTTAGTTCACAGATGTGAAGTGGTCTATTATTCTCTGGATCTTTTTCGAAGTTAAGACTGACACATTGGTCGTTCAGGTAGCACAGTAGCTCACAGTCATCCAAGTTCTTGACGCCTTTCTTTTCAATGGTATGGTTTACCAAACGTCTTTCGGCAAAGAAGTAGTAGTCCGGAAACACCATTGCGCGCTCTCGCTCTAAAATAGACAAATTGGAATATGATTATAAGGCATACTTTTCCGTCGCAAAAAAAAGAAATTTCGAGTAAAAATTTCTAAGAACAAATCTCTTCGCAAAAATTATCGGATCTCAGCAAACTATGGTGGCAAATGCGTTGAAAATGTAAGTCAAACATAGCAGTCGGTGAGAAAAACGATGACTCGTTAGATGTAATTGCTTCGCCGTTTTCTACAATTAAACAATAACATGAAAATACCTTTATTTGAGAGTTTGGGGGTTTCTGAGATACGGAAAATTTACGGCAAATATTTCGAGTTTCACATGAGCTTGGCAATTCAAGAGGCTCGTACGTTTTTAGATGAGTCTATCATATCGATAGAAAAGACGAGCTCATCAAACACTCTGTGGTTAAATTCCTACTACAGAGGGAGTTAATTGATGTTTGCATTTTTTGATGCATTTTTTAATATGTGCAATGGACACAACTAAAATTATTTTATAAGGAGCCTTTAATATCTCAAAAACTTTGACCAGAGATGGTCTTAAAGTGAAAAAGTGTAAAGTTTTTTTTCTTCTTTTTTTTTCTTTATATAAACAGGTGCTTGACTATTGAGTGTTTATTAAAGAAATGTATAACTGAAGAGCTCCTCTGCGGCTCTTTTCTTCGAACGACTATCGTGAACAGAGGGAATTCATGCAAATTTAAGCCGAGAAAAATCATTCTTGTTTTGCGTCAATCAGCAGATTTGTATCCGTTTTCGAGAGTTTTCTAAACGGGCAAATGTAGAATGAAATTTTATTTCTTTTACTTTTGCGAGCCAATGAAAGTTGTTTGAATTGCTTAGCTATGGTGAATATAATCATCTCTTTATTTTCCTCATTTGTTTTCTGAAAACAACTCATTTATCTGTTCATCGTTTTAATTCATTAGTTGTTTTTCTCATGTCGAATAAAGTCTGCCCAAATCATTTCTCTTCTATTGAAAAATATTGATCACAGCAACAGAGTTTTTAAAGCACTGAAACTATATATATATTTATATATATATATTTAGTCTGAGGAATCCTTACTGGGATATTGATTATGAAAGAGCACAAAATTGGAAAATTACACGAAGCTTCTATGCAAAGGTTTTCTTGAGGATCATCTCAATTAAGCTATTTGTTCTTTGGCAAGTTTTAAAGCCTCCAATTCGAAAAGCAATATTTAAAAGGATTTTGCGTCAAAGGTTTTATTTTTTCAATCCCACACAGTGCTTAAATTATATGGAGACGGGCTAACCTATTTTTATAGGCAAATATTTAAAACCAGTACAAATTGGTCTATTCCAAATGCCAGCATTGTTCTTCTATAAAAATAACTTCGCTTAAGTTGGCTAAGAGCGGCCAATTTTTTTTTCCATGCAAATTATCGAATTCCCGTCTGCAACACAACAACGAAATGTTTTTCATAGAATTGATTATCCTTCAATGTAAATATGACCTGATGAGCGTTAGGATTGAAGTTGTTTTGAATGAAGCAATTCTTCATCGTAGCAATTCTTACTTTTTTTGTAACAACTGAAAATTTCCGATATGGTTCATCATAATAATACGCCTTTGTTAAATACTGTTAATATCTACAAAAGAAGTTTACAAGACTGAGGTTCCTTTCTTTAAAAATCTTCTTTGTTGAATTCAGGTTTTTAATTTTGTCATAACGACACGTTTATAAGCTCAGTGCATCAGCTGTTGTAAATCAGCGAAATAGAAATAAAGAGTGACGGAAAATAAAATAGCACGGGCTGGAGTATGAATATAGGGATGGAAAATGATGCGCATTTTGTAACTCACCTTTACCAAGCGTCAAGTAAGTCGTCGATGAAGTCCAGACTGCGAATACTAGAAGCGCTGAAAATTCCATGCTTCCTCAAGACAACGGAACTCAGTATTGATGCTTTCAGTGTGCCACAAATTTCGCGTCGACCACCTGCATTTGATAATGAATGATAGAAACCGACCTATAAGTATTAAAAATGGGATGTTAACAAAATTAACAGCTGTCAGTCCTGACCCTGCAAATAATATACGTGGGTACGCGTTTTAAAGTTTGCGAATGAACACGTTTCCAATGTCTTCCTTTGTGCCAGTTAGAAACACTTTGGTTTTGATGGGCTACGATTCTATTGGTGTTCATCAACAGATTAGAAAAAGGGATTTTAACCACACAAATTTCCCTAACATCACCTTCAATTGCTTCATAATTATAGTCAATGGAGTGCGTTTAAGACAATAACATCATAAAATATTCCTAAGAACATTAGGTGAACATATTCCAATAATGCAGTCACATAAAAAGCCAAGGTCCCTTGAGTTTCTAAGGACTCCCAATTTTCAAGATCGATCCATAAATTCAACGTTTCTTCGTTTGTGTGTTTGTTTTGTTTTGTTTTGTTTTTTTGTTTCATTCTCAGGGGAAACTCCTTACAAGTTTAATTGAAGCGTCAATAATTGACGAAAAGAAAATTCTCACAAAAATATGGTAATAAAAATAGATCTTATGTACCGAAAGTCCCCCTCACGAAATCCTGCGGATAATGGTAATCGGTGTGTAGGAGCAGGCAGGCTGGCGTAACCTTATCCGCCAAAAAAAAACACTCGCACTTTAAGCTTTCATTTTCCAAAAACACGTATTCTTAATTAAGACTGTATCTTGAAATATGTCTGAAATTATGAAATAAGCCACGTTCTTAGATAGATTGTGAGTCTCTTGTTCTAATTCGACGAAATAAATAAGAGAAACTCCTTATTGAATTTAGAATATCGTGTTTGAAGTTGTTAAGCTGTACCTCCCACTTCACTACAGCGAGCAAAATGTTTTCTCGTTTGGCCCTCCTACTTACTCGAAATAATACAGGAACGCAATAATTTGAAGTCCTAAGTTATTAGCCATTTCATCTTCCCCGACATTCATTAACGTCAAAATTGATTAATGACGCGTTCTAATAAGCTCTTTAGTTTGAACAAACAATAAATCTCCCGTAGATGGTGGATATTAAACAACAAAAAATTCCATAAATTTTCTGAGCAACTTACGACCTATGTCTCGATACATCAGGATTGAATAAAGATTGTCGAAGGAGAACCCCTGAATGTTGTTTTAAGCGCCATTTTCATCTCAAGGATAATAGCAAATTGATGTTTGGAAAAGGTGTTCCGTAATTTATGACTGGATTCATCCAAACCATTCAGTATCGGATCTGGCTTCCAAGGCCTTCATTGGAAGAACCTTTAAATTATAAGACATTTTCAGGTTTTCCTCCGTTAGATAAAATTGTTGCAGACTTAAGATTAAAGAGACATGTGAGCCAACATTTGGTTCCCGACTTATTTTTCTGATTGAAAGCCATGTAAATCAACTTCCATATTTTTTCTTCTTGTTCCAAATCATCACTTTTGTCACAATATGAACGGAATACAAACGAGCTGCATATTGGTCTAAGTTGAGGGATGGAACAAAACAATCTGTGAAAGGAAATCTTTCTAAGTACAGAAAAAAACAACTGCAATTTTTGGCTAGTTAAATATTTCAAATAAAGAAGATTTTTGTCATCAACTCTATTTTTCTTTACCGTAAATTGAACCCAAACAGCAGGCTTCGTCACTGCATTAATACCTCTCTCATCACTTTATGGAATTTCCTGTCGTTTCGAGTTTCACAATTTGCGACGAGCTTGGAACCGCCAGCATTGACTTTTTATAATTTGGCACTTTTCTCTACTTACGGTAATGATGGAACTACAATTTCTACATGGGGTGTCATTATAACCATAAACAAATATCGCTGAGAAAAGGTTTAAGAAGTAAACCCTTGTAGGAAACTAAAATTAAGGACAATGATCTTGTTTATTTCAAATAGCTGAAGCTGTTTTTTCGCCAAAAGTTTGTTATATCCACATTTGAAAGCTCGGTATTTTTTTCCTTTTAGTTTTATTTCAGCCACACAGAAATAAAGAAGTTAAGAGTGGATATTCAATTTATATTATGGAATGAAAGTCAAACTCAAGTTATCCATGCATTAAATATATCACTTTGTACCCTCAAAGATTCATTGAGCCAAACGTGTTTTCTTTTATTACTGTCTGGTAGGTATGGTTACGTTAACATTAGAAATGAACTGCTTTCTTCCTGTTTGGGCTTTTTGCGCCAAAAGCTAGACTCGTAAAATAATACTAGGTGAAAAATTGAACCTAATGCAACGGATTGACTGGAGTCATGCGTCTTGGACTATAAATTGTTAGTATTAATTCCTTGAAAGAGTCGTCTGTGGTCCAGTGCCAAAGGCGTAAAAATTATTTAATGACTGAACCCCGTAAAGTTCTATTGTGCTCCTTCTGCATTACATTAGCGAGTTCAGTCGAAGAAGGTAAATAAGTCTCCTGTACGGTCCAAGTTTCTAAGGAAAATGAGGGCGATATACTAGGGTATCCTTCAAAGAAGATTATCACTGGTCAAAGTGTATGAGAAATTAAGCACCTGAATGATCGAATGCACGGAATTACATATATATGACAAAGTCACGCACCAGTTTCACTAAACAGTTGCTTGACTATTGAGGGTTTATTAAAGAAATGTATTAGTGAAGAGGTTCCCTGTGGCTTTTGTCTTCGAACGGTTATCGTGAACAGAGGAAATTTGTGCGAATTGAAGCCGAAAAAAAACGTTCTTGTCCTGCATCAATGGGCAGATTTATTTCAGTTTTCGAAGTTTCGAAACGTACAAACCCAAAATAACATTTTAAAATTTTTACTTTTGTTAGCCAACGTAGGTTTTTAGAATTGCTTAGCTATGGTGAATATAATCATCTCTACATTTCCGATACTTGTTTTCTTAAAACAACTCATTAATCTGTCATCGTTTTCAGTCATTCATTTTTCGTTTTCTTATTTCGAAAAAAACGTCCGCCTACATCATTTTTCAGAAGTTGAAAAATATTGATTACAGCTACATCGTTTTAAAAACACTGAATAATATAAACTTTACTAATTTCAGTCTAGGAGATCCTTGCTGTGAGATTAATTTTGGAAAAACAAAAAGTTTGAAAATTGCACGAAGCTTCTGTGCAAAAGTTTTTTAAGGATCATCTCAATCTAGCTATTTGTTATTTGGCAAGTTTAAGAGCCTACACTTCAAAAATTAACTTTTGGGAGACTTTTTTCAATTCCACAAAATGGCTAAAAGCTTATGAGACCGGCTACCCTTTTTTTTATAAACAATGTCTTAAAACCAGAGAGAATGGTTTGTTCCAAATGCCAGCATCGTTCGTCTATAAAAATGATTTCGCTTTAAGTTGGCTACGAGCGGCCAATTTTTCTTCCATGCAAATTAGCGAATTCCCGTCTGCGAAACAACAACGAACTATTTTTGATAGAATTGATTACCCGTCCATGTAAATATGAGCTGAGCGTTAGGATTGTAGTGGTTTTGAATGAAGCAATTCATCACCGTAGCAGTTCTATTTTTTTGTAACAAAATACTTCTGCAAATTTCCGATGTAGCGCATTATAATAACACACCCTTGCTAAATACCATTGATGTCTACAAAACAAGTTTACAAGACTAAGGTTCCTTCCCTTTAAAATCACGCTTGTTAGGCTCAAGTTTTTAGTCTTGTCATACGACACCTTACAAGCTCAGTGCTTCAACTGTTGTCAACCATCGAAGTAGAAATAAAGTATGATGGGAAATAAGATAAGACGGGGATAGAAAACGATTCGTAGTTTCCGTTTAAGAAAACAACATTATAAACATATACTTAAGAACATTAGATGAACATGCCTAGACAATGCAATCACATAAAAAGCCAAGTTCACACGAGTTTCTGAGAAATCCATAGATTCAGCGTTTGTTTGTTTGTTTGTTTTTATTTTCACTCTCAGGGGAAAACCCCTAACAAGATTGACTGAAGCGTCGATAATTGACGAAAAGAAAATTCTCATAAAATATGGTAATCGGTGTGAAGGACCAGACAGGTTGTCATAACCTTATCCGCCGAAGAGTTGTTAACCTTGCACTCGCACAGTTTGCTTTCATTTTCCAAAAACATGAATTCTTAATTTTAAAAGACTTTATCTTGAAATGAATCTGAAATTATAAAATAAGCCACGTTCTTTGATGGACTGTGAGTCTCTTGTTCTAATTCGACGAAATGAATAAGAGAAACTCTTTTTTGAATTTCGAATATCGTGTTTGTAGTTGTTAAGCTGTACCACCCACTTCACTACATCGAACAAAATATATTCTCGTTTTGCCCTCCTAATTATTCGAAATAATACAGGAACTCAAAAAACTAAAGTAATTTTAAGTCCAATTTGATAAGTCATTTTATCTTCCCTCACATTCATTAACGTCAAAATCAATAAATGATGAGTTCTAATAAGCTCTTTAGATTGAACAAACAGAAAATCTCTCGTAAACGCCTGATCTTAAAATACAGAAATTCAATAAATTTGCCGAGACAATTACGACCTATGCCTCGATGCATCAGGATTGTACGAAAACTGTCGATGGCTCATCATAATAACACACCCTTGCTAAATACCATTAATGTCAACAAAACAAGTTTACAAGACTAAGGTTCCTTCCCTTAAAAATCATGTTCGTTGAGTTCAGGATTTTAGTTTTGTCACAATGACCAGTTATAAGCTCAGAGCATCAACTGTAGTAAATCAGCAAAATAAAAATAAAGAGTGATGGGAAATAACACGAGCTGAAATGAATTATTTTTAAACAGAAATAACACCACCTGCATTCGATAATGGGTTAAGTAGTAGATACCGACCCTTTTGTTTTGAATATGGGATGTTAACAAAATTAATAGCAGTCAGTCCAGACCCATTGGAATGATTGAAGCAAATTAAATACGTGGGCGCGCGTTTGGGATATATGGAAAGACTGGATTTGGCGAGCTACGATTCTATCGGTGTTTACCTTCAGATTAGACTCAGACATTTTGCCACACAAATTTCCATAACATTAACTTCAATTGCTCCATAACTATAGTCAGTGGAGTGCGTTTAAGGAAATAACACTATAGACATATTCTTGAGAACATTAGGTAAACATACTCCGTTACTGCAGTCACATAAAAAGTCAAGTTCTTTCGAGTTTGTGAGAAACAACACCTTCAAATTTATAAGATCGATCCATGGATTCAGCGTTTTTCCTTTTTTTTTTCTTTCTTTATTTTTTTTATCATCAGGGGAAAACACCTCATAAAATTGATCGAAGCGTCAAAAATTGACAAAAAGCAATAATCACAAAACATGGCAATAAAAATATAAAAATCTTATGTACCGACATTCCTGCTCAAGAAACATGAAGTCTTAATTTAGATTAAATCTTGAAATAGTTCAGAAATGATAAAATAAGCCACGTTCTTTAATGGATTGTGATACCACCCACTTAACTACATCGAACAAAATATTTTCGTGTTTCAACCTTCTACTTACTCCAAGCAATACAGGAACGCAACAAGTTAAAGATGGTTTTCCAATTTGAAGTCCTCAGTGATTAGTCATTTTATCTTCGCTCACATTCATTAACGTCAAGATTAATTAATGATGAGTTCTAATAAGCTCTCTAGTTTGAAGAAACAGAAAATCTCCCCTAAAACTACTGACATTCCATAGATTTGCCCAGCAACTTACAACCAATGTCTCGATAAATCAAGATTGCATAAAGAGTGCCAAGGTAGAACCTCTCAAATATCTTATAATGATTGAGCACGATACAGTTGTTATACCTAATCCAGAGCCTTGTTGAGACGATGCTCTGAGTGTTGTTTTAAGCGCCACCTCCACCTCAAGGATAATAGCGAATTGATATTTGGAAAAGGTGTGCTGTCATTTATGATTTGACTCAGCCAAACCATTCAGTATCGGATCTGGCCTCCAAGGCCTTCTCTGGAATACCTTCTAACTTATAAAATATTTTCAGGTTTTCCTTTGTTAGATAAAGCTGCTAAAGACTTTACGGGACCTGTGAGCCAACAATTAGTTCCCGACTGGCTTTTGTGATTAGAAGCCATGCAAATCAACTTCCATATTTTTCAAGGTTCTTCTATTTCAAAATCATCAATTTTGGGGGGATAAGACAAAACCATTTTTAATAGGAAATCTTCATAAGTACGGAGAGAAAAAACATCCATAGTCTTTGACAAGTTGGATATTTCAAATGAAGAAATTTTTGTCATCGACTCTATATTTTTTTTACTGTAATTTGAACCCAAACAGCGGGCTTCGTCACTGCATTAAATCCTCTCTCATCGCTCTTTGGAATTTCCTGTCGTTTCCAGTTTCGCAATTTGTGACGAGCTTGGAACGGCCAGCACTGACTTTTTCATAATTTGGCACTTTTCTCTATTTACGGTAATGATGCAACTACGGTTTCGAAAAGGGATGTAATTATAAACTTAAAGAAATATCGTTAAGAAAAGGTTCAAAAAGGAATCCCGTTGAGTTCTAATAAGCTCTTTAGTTTGAATAATCAATAAATCTCCCGTAAACGGTGGATGTTAAACTACAGAAATCCCATCATTTTTTTGGAGGAACCTACAACTCGTGTCTCGATACATTAGGATTGCATAAAAAGTGTCGAGGCAGAACCCATCAGATATCTTATATTGATTGAGCATGATGCAGTGTAGACAGCCGCTATACTTAATCCAGGGCCTTAATGAGACGAAACTCTGAATGTTGTTGTTAATCGCAACCTTGATCTTAAGGATAATAGCAAATTGATATTTAGAAAGGGTGTGCCGTAATTTATGATTGGATTCAGCCGAACCATCCAGTATTGTATTTGGTTTCTAAGGCGTTCATTGGAATGTCTTTTAAATTATAATTGATAATAGATAAAATTGCTGCAGACCTAAGGTAAACGAGACCTGCAAGTCAACACTTAGTTCCCGACTCATCCCTATTGGGAGCCTTGGAAATTAACTTCCATATTTTTCAAGGTTCTTCTACTTCAAATCATCACTTCTGTCATAATATGAACGGGATTCAAACGAGCTGCATATCAGTTTAAGTTGGGGACAGGACAAAACAATTTGTGAAAGGAAATCTTTATAAGTACAGAAAAAAACACCCAAAATTTTTGGGAAGTTGTATAAATCAAATGAAGAAGATTTTTGTCATCAACTCTATTTTTCTTTACCGCAAATTGAACCCAAACAGCGGGCTTTGTCACTGTTTTAAATCCTCTGTCATCGCTCTATGGAGTTTCCCGTCGTTTCGAGTTTCACAATATGTGATGAGCCTGGAACCGCCAGCACTAACTTTTTATAATTTAGCACTTTTCTCTATTTACGTTAATGATGGAATTACAATTTCGAAAAGTAGTGTCATTATAAAAATTTAAACAAATATCGCTGAGAAAAGGTTCAAGAAGTAAACACGTTGAAGAAATTAAAAATTAGGGACAATGATCTTGTTTATTTCGAATACCTGAAGCTGTTTTTTCGCCAAAAGTTTGTTATACCCACATTTGGAAGCTCGGTAAAATTCATTTTCTTTTTATTTCAACCACACAGAAATAGAGGAGTTAAGGATGGATATCAAATCTTGTCATGGGATAACACAAGTTATTCCTTCATTAAGTACAATCATTTCTTACCTTCAAAGATCCAACGTTCTTTGGTGCCCACCTCTAGTGTTATTGAGCCAAACGCGTTTTCTTTTATTACTTTCTGGTGGCTATGGTTACGATAGAAGCTGTTGGTTTCAAGCCAAGATGATCATGAAAATGAACTTCCCTCTTCCTGTTTGGGCTCTTCGTTTTGGACTGTAAAATGTTAGTATTAATTCCTTAAAACTGTCGCCTCTTGTGTCGGGTGCAAAATGCATTACACTTATAGATCCTTTTTGTAATTCATGTCAAGCAAACGTAATGCAGATGAATTTGAGAGAATAAACCATAGACTTCAGTAAGAATTCAAGGGATGTCCGGCAAAAATGGTTTGACTTTCATCAAACAGTAGCGTAATTTTAGTTTGAAAACTTACTCTAAACACGGGGAAGTCTTGAACCAAATACTGACGATTCGTGTTGGAAATGATTTTTCTGTCAAAGTTTATATCCATTTTGCGCGAAAGCCGCAATGACCATAATTCACGGACTTCAAGCACACACAACACAAACGATTTGCTCGAACCTCAAGGTCTTTCAGCTACAATACAAATTTAAGTTGACAGTGAGGACAAACAGATTAAACAAAATGCGATGAAAATTTACTTTGATATGCCCAATCCAGCAAATATATAGCTAAATATATCTGAGCTTGAAAGTTTTTAATCAGTCATCGACAGTGAAGTTGAAATAGATTAATGGCGCTGCAAATATGACTATTTTTCTCCCTCGTGATACGCAGGTTCTTGTAATTTGCTTGCGTTCTTTCAACATTACTCATATTTATTTGAATTGTCTACTATCTTGTCTTAAGAAAATTTAAATCGATACGTAATAATGGCTCGAAATTATTGCAAAATCTCCGGCTGTTTTTGTCAAATCGTTCGCTCTTCTTCCCAGGCCTTTGTCACAACAAGTTAGACAAAAAGCACAATGTTTTCCGTCCGTATGTTGAAACCATCGCAACAATCTGTACACGATGAAACATTTAGCCGGCTTCACGCGCTGTTTAGGAGTTTCAAAACAGAGTTCAAGCGCACTTTTACCAGAATAAACAATGCATATTTTCCTTATCATCTAACATTGTAAATCTATTGTTCAAGATGACAGACAAGGCAGATATACCAGAAGCTATTAATGTCTTTCTATGAGACACGAAATTACTTTATTAAGCATATACCTAATTCTTCGGTGGAAAACGCGAATTTCTTTCGTTTTGTTTTGCTTTTACTTTTCCAATTAAAGAAATTAAAAAATTAAAAAATATATTCATATTTATATACATATTCAGTCGAAGGTACTCGAATTTTCAATTTACGCTTAAAATTGTTTAAGTTCTCATTAAGAGTGATATGCCATTAAAAAATGGCAGAGCAATTTCGAACTTCAATTTAATCAAAGAAATAAAACTTGGATCAATTGCGTGAGCCACAAATTTAGTTCGTAAGTCTCTATTGTTTAAATTGCAATTGTATTAATCCCGATGCACGGATGGTTTAGTCCCTAAAAGTGAAAACTTTAAGACAATCTTTAGAGCTTATGCACGGACGGCATTTTTTTAATTAATCTTTCTTTATGTTTTTGTTTGTTTCTGAGGCGAGGAACTGTAAATAAATTCATGAAAATGTTCAAGAAAAGAATTGTGAAATTGTTTCGAAGACAGCTTTCAAGACGTGGGATTTGTATCAGCTAAGAGACTCGTATTTGTCAGGAGACTCAGTTAGCGTACGTCGCTCTTGAGACCCTGTTTACTATTCAAGTTGTAATCAGATAGTTATCTTTTAACTGTTGACTAGTCTCATTCACGTTTTCAACGAAATAGGGAAGACCTCATCTAGGCAGGCGATAAATTGGCTTTTTTTTCTTTTTTTTTTTTTTTTGCATTAATGCAATAACGTATAGACCAAAATGTTGGAATAAAGTTCATGTGGAGTTATTTTCCAATGATTAAGATTCATCTTTAATTGGTTGACTGTGTTTCAGTGGCGCCTTAGAACGAAGTAAGCACATGCATAGGAAATATATGGAATTAACAATCAAGGAAATGCTGAGTATTGTGGTGAAGCTTGCAAGATGTACCTTGCAAAGCATTTGGTATGCTATTGTCCTCATCCTAAATCTTGCATCTTATACTTAACAAAGGGTAAATTATGATTTGCCTGGTTTTTACTCAAGAATTCATGAAATAATCGGTTCGGGAAGTCAAACGCTGCTTGCCATAGCAATGCTATTAACGCTAAAGGAAAACGACTTTTTATTAGCCATGACGGAAACAGTACTGATGGTCTTAAAATAATGAGGTAACTTTGCGTTGCAGGCTTGTAAAACATCAAGGCGGCGAAACAACAAATACATTTTATTCGTACCTTGAATTATGCGCTGCCTCTATTTCATTTTCTAAGCGCAGGAGTTTATGAAGAAACGGTTGCTGGATTTTTTTTTCATTATACCTTTACTTTTAATAATTTGTCTTGAAAACAAACACAAATAATAATAAAAAAATAAGAATAAAAATAAAAGAAAAATTTCAGGTTCTGCGTAATTTAACCAGCCCACATAGGCAGAGTATACATGCAAGCTTTATATAGTAGGGTGTTAGAATGAACAGTAATTATAAGTTCATGATAAAATCTCCTTAACAAAGTGGAGGAAAAGTTAAAACAATACTGACCGAAGTATATTGATGTGGTTAAAATTTATTAGTAGAGGCCGCAGTTGTCAACATAACTATCATTTATATTTAGCATCTTAAAGCTCTACTCCAATTCGTTTGAAACAATCCGCACAAGCTAAAATTTGAAATGAAATTGGTCTTCAGCCCGTGTTGTCTCATTCGTTTTCTGATTTATCTTCCTAAACCTGTTTAAAAAGAGGAATATGAGTATTTGCACTCTTTCTCCGTTTGCATTCACTTCATGGCAGTAAACAGTACACGAAGGTTATTACGTTTGTAATTCCATCCCATCTTACGTACGAACTGTTACGTAAACACCGAGAAAAGTTTTCCAAGGCATCCGGTTTCAACTTTTCAGTAATTTTGTTATGGCGGTGTTGCAATCCCAATACTTCCAACTTTTTGCTAGTCTGTATGTGCTTTGTTGGGTGTTTTTGTTCTGAGCAAAAACGTTACTTTTCCGTAACCACTCGAACTCTAAACATCGTTAATGTATCTTTCTCTCTCGGTCAAATTTTTCTAAAAAGAAACTCGCTTGGAAGATAACGGAAAGTTTCAAAGACGACACCTGGTTAAAAAGGAAGATTTTTTTCTTAAATTTAGAATATTGAAATAATGTACGCATAATATATACAATTGCAACACATCCAGCATTGAACAACTCAAGCGAGCTTACTTTCTTCAAAAGTGCCCCTAAACACTACAATAGCAGAATTAGATTCAGGCCGAGAGGAGGCCATTACTTTTCGTAGATACTATGGATAACAATGGTTATCCCATTCTTTCCTGCGAACACCCCTCCCCTCCCCTCCTCTTCCTCTCCTTTATGGTTTTATGTTTTATTTATTTCATTTTATTTTTTTGTTTGTTTGTTTTTGTTTTTGTTTTGTTTTCTGTTTTTCTCTCGTTTTAACCTATCAGCGCTGATAAGGATCGGGACTACAAGAAGTGCCCTCTTGCATCCGTTTTTTAAATATTTGGTTTTTGATTCGAAGATCATAAATTAGAACCTACCCCCTTCGAGACTACAAAAAGGCGCCCTCTTGCATCCGTTTTTTAAATATTTGGTTTTTGATCCGAAGATCATAAATTAGAACCTACCCTCAGAATCCATTCTGACAAAACATTTCATTGAAGACTCTGACGTAGGTGCTCCTTCTGTCCTCATTACTCAGGACTTTGTAATTTACACATGGGTCGACTAAAAGATTGACCGATAATTACAAATCATCGTCATTATTATTCCTTAGTTTTTAGAGTTCTCTGGGAAAGCAATGGTTGTTAAGGCTCCATAAGTTCTAAGGAAAATACCACGCCCGTATTAAGTAAAACCAAGTTTAAAACTATTTCACAATTTTTAATTACATCGATTTCATTTTCGGATGATATTCGAGAAAACTGATGATAAACATTCCTTACATATTCAAGAGTGCAAGTCTGGAGAACTTGAGTAGTAGTGCGGGAGGTATTAAAATGACATTGCGTCAGTATTGTGAAGAGAACGTACTCGATAAAGAAAAAAAAAAGAGTATGATTTGAACGAGCATGGAGCGAAGTAACCCGAGTGGCCCCTTAAGATTCGAGTTACTGCAGTTGGATACTCTGCCAGTTGAGTCTATATATAAGTTAACATGATAAAAGTTTCTTTCCATGACTGTCTCCTGTGTATCTCTGCTTACCTGAGCAGTTAAGGGGGAGATATTAGTTTTGGTTAAGTTTGCATTAACGTCCTTGCATGGCTGAAAGGGTCTAACATAGTCACCTTTACAGGTACGATTGTAAGAGCCATAAGTGTTAATACAGTCCACTTTTTCAAATGGATCTTGAGCATCATCAATAACTTCTTCTGTACTATGAAAGAGAAAACATGAATGTTGAAGACGACGAGAAAAAGCAAGATGTTTTTCGGTTTATCACCTTGGTCATTATAAACCGTAAATGAATCCGCACACTTTTCCGCACAGTTTCATTCATACGATCGTACCGCCGTATTGTCACACAAAATATCTGTGAGCACTGTTATAAGCCTTTTCGCTGAGCTATGCTAGATTTTTTAAAGAATTAGGGGTCAGTCATTGTTGATCACTTGGAAGGGCGGGAGGGGGAGGGGAGAGGGAAACGAGGATTCTGGGGGGGGGGGACACATGAGGGAATGGAGGGGTATTAGTCATCACCAACCGATGCTAAAGGGGGAGACATGACTAAGAATATTGGCTGGCAACTGATTAACTTTTGATGAAGTGCGGGAGGATCATAAGAATATTAAAACCTTATGTGCGAAGAAAGATCTAAATTGCTTTCTTATTACCTTTGTGTAATTTTGTACTTGTATATCAATTTATTTCCTTTATTTTCCCTATCTCCTTGTGAGTATTTTTTTGTTACATTTCTCATCATTTTCCTTCTTTAGTTACACCTTATTTGTCTTACTTGGATATTTTTCTTACCGCACGTAACTACGCAATCGTCTTCTATTTTTTATGCATGATCATTTTTCTATGCCAGTTTAACTAAAATGGCCACCATAAAGAGTTTAAAAAGTGACTATTCGAGCGTTTGCCCTTCGTCGGAGCTCTGATGATTTACCACGTTTATCACTTCCGTGGAAGCATAACCAAAACGCGAGGCAGCCAGTCCCTGCTATAATCATCTCCTGCGAGACGATTAAAGCGAGGTATGACGCAATCCTCGATCAATCAGAAGACGCGCATCTCTCCAATCACCTATGTCAATTATACTGATACGTGACATCGTAGATTACGTTATTCGTTACTCACTCAGCTGATGATGAGGACCTTGACCCTTTAATCACTCTATTTTCGAACTTGTGGTTAGGCTTCGTAGAATTAATTCAGGATCTTTCGGTTTTTATATTTTTTGGAATGAGCTTTCTTTTTTGGTGTAAAGCGGTATCTCACTTTTAGGTTATTCCCATTGAAAATGCTATGGAGTTTGTGCGATTTGTTAAAATGATTATCTATTACAAATGCAATCTTATGAATTAGTGACATTTTTTTTAATTATCCATTCCGTGAGTCGGATTTAGTCTGATAATATTTTTCTGATCTAGTTATGTGCTCATTAACTCTCTGATTCTGGGTTTTCAAGATTTAGACATTTTGTGCAGGCGGATTTAGGAGGCATATTCGTGCAATTGTGAGTTTTTTAATCCCTGGTTGTCCCGAGATCTAGATAAAGTTTATTTTTTCGAGGCCGGAACTTGCCCAGGTGATGGTTCAAGGGTGTTTGAGTAAGTGTCAACGAATTCGAATCATGGTTTGCTGCCAGCTTTTCGAAATGGACTGTATCTGCAGTGTGACAAACGCCAGAGACCATCTGTTTAGAGGAGTTGTCACTACTCCATAAAACGTCAATAGCTTTAAATCTAACTATCTTCCCTCTGTCATTGATTGATAAACTTTGCTCATAAGGGCAACGAGTATCCAAAAATCGTAAATCATTGAATAACGTTGTAGATCTTTAGTACCTGTCATGCTATCCATTTTAGTCTTTAGCTCCACAGTTAAACGCTTGGCATATCAAACATCTATTTAGTTTAAGAGCGACGGTCAGGAAATATCGACCAAAATCTTAATTTCGTGGCAAGAGTTGAAAAATCGCTTTCTTTCGTTTTTTGTCCATAAGTAGCTTTTAGGTAGATAAGATACCTGATGTGGATTGTTCCCGCCATAAGCTTTTTATTTTTTAGAAAAATTAGAATATCAGTTTTTGTGGTCGGAGTCACAAAATTGGCTAATCATTTACGTGAAATTTGCATACATCAACTTGCCTCTCGTTCGCAAACAAAGTCGCACGGAGAAATTTGGACACTTTATTTCAACAGAATCACTGTTCTTCTTTTACTAGAAGATTCTTTTAGAGCAAAAGCGACACTCACCGAGCAGAAATTATTCAAAAATGAGGAATAGGTTTTATGGATAACAAAAACTCCGTTTTGTTATTGATTTTCGACGGCAATATTGCACATGTGGTATAACACCAAATTGACTTCATTTTAGTTAAATCCCACATTTAGACATACATCTAAAACATACCTGGGAATTAGCTTGGGTTATTGAAGGAAATCTCTATAAGGCGGTATCGAAGTTAAGGAATTTTCATCGTGGTTCGGCGGTAATAAATCCATGAAAGTGGATATTTGATCCCCAAATACTCATTTTTCTTAATCCTTGTAGGTTTTACAGTTGCAAAGTTGCGTTTCTACTTAAAGAGTGAGATAGAAAAGCCAAACTGGGTGAGTTTTGGCCATTTTGAAACGCTAAACTCTTTGTTTCGTGACTAAACGTGATATTGGGGAGTCGATCAGTCACGGAATCACAATATTAATGCATTTCTTGACTGCGTATGAGAACAGTGTAAAGGTATAATTGAATGAGTAAAACAGCAAGTTTTGGAAAATATGGCTCTCAAAACTCGGTTGCCATGGTAACGTCAATGCTGACGTACAAGTCACGACGACTTTAAAATGTCTCCAGATGATTTTTAGGAAAAGTCGCTGGGTTTGGTGCTCAAAGCTTGAGTGGTTTCGAAATTAATCAACTTTTAAGCAAAGGGGGCTTCAAACTTTCCTGGTCTAAATAGGGTTAAGGGTGTGAATAAAATAGAAGAACGTATGGAATGCCCCGAGTAAACGTAAAAGCTAAACCTCGCTCAACTTTTACGTTTACGTGCGACCTTTCAAACATTGCCTCTATTTAAATTACGCGCCTAAAAGCTACGTGTGTATGCACGTGAAATTTACGCGACAGTGGGAATCCACCCTTATTCACCTACCTAGACGCGAGCAGTAACCAATTAGAGAGCACTCATGTAGTCGAGTAACATTCATAATACACCTACGCCAGGCGCGCAACAAAGTTATTTCCCTTTTTCACTTTCTTATTTTACCT
This sequence comes from Pocillopora verrucosa, assembly GCF_036669915.1. NCBI lineage: Eukaryota > Metazoa > Cnidaria > Anthozoa > Scleractinia > Pocilloporidae > Pocillopora > Pocillopora verrucosa. The sequence goes on along the minus strand of NC_089316.1, from coordinate 7,426,172 downwards.
TGAAATCAGTCTTGAGGTACCGCTTTGCCTCCTTTAAAGCTTCCTTTTGTGTTTTTGCCCATGTAAGACCCATTCCGTTTTCCCCGAGCTGGTGCACAACGTTCACAAGATCTTCAAATGCCTGCGCACCAGAACAGCTTACGCAATCTAACCCTTGCAATGACTTGCGAGTCGAAGTGGAACAAACATGCAGAATTCTTAGCAGTGAACTGCGACTCATGGGTGTGAAATCATGTTCGGCAGAATATTTTTGGTACTGGCAAACGATTCGTTCAGGTATCATGTTCTGTACCACATTTGGAACTTGGACGACCTCGCTAGTTGACAATGTTATTGTCTTGGCTCCGAATGGAAGATCTTGAATTACATGGGAGCTTGTGATAAAGTCTAGGAAATATGCTAATTTTGCTTCAGGTATGAATAACTTCGTTTGTGCATTGGTAGGCACCAGTTTTCCACTGCCATGGACTGCACCATGCTGCCTGGCGACCTAAAACCGATAACTTGTCAGGCCTGGGATTCACTGTTGAATTGTTGCCATGCTAACCTTATCAGCCATTATGGACAATATCTGCCTGCGAGAATCCCTTTCGTTTGCATTTTTGTAGCAGTTTGCCAGCGTGTACATCAATTCACTTTATTCAAACCACTAGAACAAGTGTGATTTCCAGTTTCATTTTGTTTTGAGGACATAATAGATTCCCAGAGAAGATCTAGATCATTAGGCGCTATTTCACCAAGAACAGCTGAAACCGCTTGCTTGGCTTTGCGCTAAGGTGGTCAATAGGTTCTTCCGACTTCATTCCTGTAGTGCTTGTCTCGGTTTATTCTAGGAGGGTTGATGGTAAATATAATGACGTTTCTTGCTCTAGTAAGTCATGTGCTACCACCGAACAAGGAGTACTTGCAGCAATTGGAAGGTTACACATCACGCCCTAGACAAGGACGCAAAATAAATATAACGTAAACTGTATTAAAAAAAATTAATTGGATACATAATTATCGAAGTTAACCAACACTTAGACAAAGATAAATAATCCCTCCTGATCTTTGTTGCCTTTATTATGGACTAAAAATAAAACCTTTTTTGCTGCCTTCATTTATGATAAAAAGTGCCTAATTTATTACATAAAATACCTTTCATTATGACAAATAAGTACGAACTTTAAAGCGAGTAGTAAAGGAACCCGGAGTGGTATATTGGAAACCCGAAACGTTTTTCTGGGTGTTATTCACCGTATCCTTAACCTTGAGAAAATCACATGAACTCGTATCCCTGGCGGTATAAGGTGGAGGGATGCGTGTGTGTAGGTGGGGGCAAGTGGAAGCAAAAATGCAGTTTTTTTTTAAATGAACCCTTTATTCTTAAAAGAACAATGTGACCTCAGCTTACCATCGCGGACTACGTGGTCTTTAACTTGTTGCCACTGCTTCAAGTTCTCAGATTTTGGTGAGAATAAAAATAGAAAATCCGCTAAATAAATTTCAACTGTGTGCAGACGCAAGGGCGACATAAAATGCACGGGGTATTAAACCTCTTCATTATCTGCGGAACTCAGGAAAAACTGACGTAGAAGGCACAAAATAAGCATATGGCATTGTTTTCTTGGATACCAGCACACAGTCTGAGGTCTACGAAATCGGTTAATTTGTGCTCTCTATCCCTATTCGTTACATTTCAAGGAAAGGCAGTAAGGAAACGGGGCCCGCTCATGCAGATTTTGTGATGATAAGGTCCCTATCCATTTTTTTTTTTTTTTTATCTTTTTTGCCCCGCGGGCCTTGTTTGGTGCCACTGTTAATAACACTATTTCCATTGAGTGCCAGTTCAGAACTTACAGAAGTCTCAATGGTCTCAGTTTCCTCGTAAGAAAGGTTCTTGGTCTCCGGAAGCTTTGTGGGCTGCTCCCTTATTTTCTGCATGTCAAGATTAACCCGGCAGTTGCGACAAATACCTGTTGAGTGATGGCACCAGTTTTCCACTGATGGAAAATGCAGGTTTTTGCTGATACGATATAATCACTATTCTGAACAACTACGGTCTTAATTTACACAAGTAAGGGAACCTGTTTTAAAAAACTTAAATGATAGATTTTCCTGCCCTCTCCTATACTTCAACTCTTCAATTCCCTACCCTTTGATATACCTGAAGCCTGATAAAGGTACCCTTTAGGAGCTGAGTCTCCTTGTAACTATCTATAGGCCATCAGGGAATTTGCTTTAAAAAGCTGTAATTTTAAGAGTCCAGTGAAGGCTTCTAAATTTACCTTTTTGCTGCTACAATCACTCATATAAAATGTTAGAATAATGAAAGGAAAAGAAACACGTAAATAAACAAAGGCTATTGAATTTGCGACCGTCACAGCTACTTAATTATTGAAAAAGTCAAACCAAAAAAAAAGAAAAGTTCTTACAAAGTGCTTTAATTGAAGTGTCAGATTGGACCGCCATTTTAGAGCTGGTCTGTTTGGTTGAAAAAGATGAAAAATGATATATACATACCTGAGCCAACTGGAATAAAAATTCCCAGTTTCTTCCATATCAAATAACAAGCACTTTGGCCAAGTCTTCTTTCTGCCTTTGCGTTTTTTGGGCTTGTCCGCCGTGCTTCGAGATTGCCGGAGGAACTCAGCACAGATTCGATCCTCGACGCCACCCAATACCAAGGGATGAGCGGTGCCGGGGACAAATCGTCAATTCCGAAAGGTCTAACTCCGAAGAAAAGGATGTAGATACTCTTCCCAATATAAGTTCGATTTCGGTTTCTACGTCAGTTATTGACAAGGAAGACTTATGACCCGCGATGTCTCTTTTGCAGTTCAGAAATGGAATAACCTCAGTTGATCTGCTCCTATCTCTGGGGTCATAAGAGCAAGAACCGCCGACTAAGGAGCTAAAAGAGCACTTAACGTCCCTGATGACACAAAACCGGCAAAACAAATTCACCCCAACTTCGCTAATTAAATATTTCCTCTTTGCATTTAATTGACTAATTCAATTTACTACGGCTAGTAAACTGCTTCGAGCTTTAGCCAACAAATAAATAGAAATGAATCCTCACAATTGAAGAAAATATCAATTTAAAAAAGCATCTATGATTTTTGTCTTTCTGTTCCGACTCTTCTGAAACCAAAGGAAGCGGAAAAAACAAGTATAAAAGTTAAACAGGTTAGCCGAGAGCTAATCAAATTACATCCTGATATTTATCAGGGAAAACATCTTACACTGAAAAGGAAAACTTCCACCTTAACAATGAGAAAAAATAACCTCTCTTTGGCCGATTACCTTTTCTTCAATAAAAAAGGACGAAAAGCTCACACCAGAATCGTTTTCAGTACGCTTTCGTGTATATTCCGGCCTGCTGTGGAAAAACTCCACTTGACGTTACGGTCACGCAACAAGAATTCTTTACTCAGCCGTTGTAAAAAATTTGAATGAATTACGGTCATTTCAAAACCTTCGCGTGAGGCGCTGTAAACAAAACCCATGCTGATTCTAACATATTATCAAGGAAAACCTTAAATCCCTCTAATGACATAGTTAAAAGGAAAATCTGAATTATACCACATAGTGAAAAAAACATTTGAATTAAGGAGGTATTTGCGGGATTTTTCACGTTTGAAAATACAGCACTTTCCTGCGCGTTGTTTGCTATTTATGAACAACAATAAAGATAAGTCATATAGTTTCTGGGAAAGTACGGCACTCACTCTATCAAAATTCGGTGTCATGATCCTTTGAATCGTTTTTCCTTGAAGACCAAAAGTCAGTTTAAAATATCAATTTCACACTTGCTTGTGGGACCTTTCGGGATCGTCGCGGATCAAATTTGTTTTTCTCAGTTTTCTCAGAATTAAAGCGCTCCGGAAGAAAAAGAAATACATTAAATTTCTTTTATTCTTAGTAGCTTTTTATAGCCGGAAAATAGGCGAAATTCATTTTTCAACTCTTGCCACTCAATGGTCGATATTTCCTGACCGTCGCTCTTAAGGTTTGACAATGAAGTTCATGAGCATATTGTTGATGATCTTATCCATTGTTCGAGGATATTTCAAAAGCTTTTTTGGTAAGAAAAGAAAAAAAACTTGAGTGACGTGAAAGACCGACTTTAAGCTGGAATATTTTAGAAGGAAAATCCAAAAGATTTGTTAGTTTTGCTTAAATTACCGATACGAAATGTCGATCGATGAACACTACGGCTTCATAAGTAGTGTTGGGTTTCAGCAGAAATTAATTGTGAAATTCTTACTTCTTAAGGAGTCGAAAACAAAACGGTGCTGTGAAGTCTCCAGGTTCATCTTAAAAAGAACTTTCGAACTAAATCACCAAAGTAAGGTACGAATCAGTTCTTACCTCTTAACTCGTTGTGGTCATGGGTTTACGTAAGATATTTTCTTACAAACACCACTGCGATAAGTACGGCAATGGACACTATGATAGCAACAACAGTTACCAAACTTTTTCGACGGCATCTTGTGAGACAATAGATAGCTGCCCCCACATGTCTGCCTTTGGTTTATGACGGCTGTTCCTCAGGACTTTCACGTTTTGAATGAACATGATCCACAACGATTGTCTGCCTCTCTTTCGACGCCACATCCTTTCCTCTGCCATGAATGTCGGATTTACTTCGTTTTTATCGAAAATCTTAGCGATCTGTTGAAAGTGCTTCAAAGCTACTTAAGGGAACGACGAAACATTTACCGAAAAAAGAAAACGACTAGAGCCGATATGGAGCGATTTAGGCAATCTGATTCCACTTAACGAGAGCTAACCTAGGTCAAGACTTCTTTCAAAGGCACGACTTTTCTTTATCTTTTGTTTTGTTTTGTTTGCTTGTTTTTTTTCGTTTTAATATAAAGGTCACATTTTACTTAGTTTTGCAAACACAATACAATCCAGGATTTACTGAAGAGGGGTGTGGACATATGTCCGATGAGGATAACATTTTTGATCCTCAGAAAATTTAATTTCCTATATTTTATAGGGTCATTGTTTGTCGTTGCGATCTTTTGGACCGACTGGGTTTTTAGTCATTAAAACATCCACCGTGTCCACTAAGTTTTTTATTAGGAAGCGCGCTCGCTTAAACTTTTTTTCCGAACCACTCTTAGATAACTGATATAACTGAGTTACTACAAGTGCCCTGATAGATCAATTCCTATCGTTTACTGCACCGGTAAACCCATAAAATATTTGAACACACTGACTTTTGTGTGACGTTTACTTTATAGAGGCAATAGACAGTAATCTCTTTCGGATAACCGGCGTTGTAACCGAACAGTCACAATCACTCGCTTCCGGCTCGTGATTTACACAATTTTCTCGTGTTCTCCCAACGTCATGCATAGGTTTTTACGCTGGTAAACCGATAGAAAATGCGGTCTATTGCTTTATACAAACATATAAATGTGGGAAACATTCTTCGCTTCATAATAAGTTTATGTTACAATTCCATAAAGTGGATCAAACGTTAACAAATACATATTGGTATGGTGGCTTTCAATAAGTTTTTCTGGGTGTACATTTTTGCTGCGAGGAAAAAATGATGCGACTTATCTAGTTGAAATATTGACGTAACTTCTATAATTCGAACAATAATTAAAAGCGAAGAAATCAAATTATCCTGCGAAAAGTTTTTTTACTGTTATGATATTTCAAAAACGAAGACGTTTTCCAGTTGTTTTATTTATTCCTGAGGGTTTTTCAGCTTTAATACTCTGTCAATTTTGGCACCAACCCCCATACAGCCTGTCCTAACAGAGGGATCAAGCACTCTTCGACTCGTTTAAGGTACCGCACCAAGTTGTTGTTGCTGTTAATGATACAGTTTGGGCTCGCGAACTTGCGAATTTATTTACAAATAAATGTCTTCTTACAACCCTCACGAGTTGGCACAATGAAATAAACTTACGCCCCAGCAGGAACTGTAGACAATTATCCATTTCCAGTCTGGAAATGACAACATTTTGACTGTATATTTCTATGCTGTGCTGTGACGACACGCTGAGATCATCGTTCGTGACATGTAAACAAGTGGCCTTGTAACATTTGTTAAACGTAGTCGCTTAAAAACAATCCAGTGGCTGATATTTTGTTCTTCAAAGATATTCAATTTCAAAAGAATGGTTCTGCTGTTTTCAAGGCTTTTTTTTTTATTTTTTTTTTATTTTTATGGAAGATTCCAAATATCTATGTTTCAATGGAGCAAAAAACTGTCACAAAGTAATATCTCTTGGTGAGTTAAATGCTACGGACATTCAACAAAACGTAATTGAAATGTTTGTTGTACGCGTTTACTTTTAGCGCACAAGGCTGTTTTTAAATTTTCAATTTTTTAAAGGGCAGTCTCTAGTGCACAAGGGGCCTGCTCATCACACAGAAACATCTTGGTATCTAAAAAATATATTAAAGTTTACACGGCAACCAGGTGGACAATCAGACATGGTTTGATGCTACTTTGGTTTACATTCAGGGTGTTACGGAAACCATCAAGAGAATTTTGAATAGCCACAACGTTAAAGTTGCTCAAAAAACTTTTCAGACTTTGGGGCATATTTTCGTCAAACCTAAGGATCCTGTCACGAAAGAACAACGAACCGACTACATTTATTCTCTTCCTTGCAATGACTGTGACAACGAATACATCGGACAGACCAAACGTCAGTTTGGTACACGTTTGAAAGAGCATCAAAAAGCGGTTTTCTTTTGCAAAAAGGAAAATTCAGCTTTATCGGGGCACACATGCCTAACCAACCATACAATCGGGTGGGATAATCCTAAAATTATCACCACTATTCGGCATTACCACCAGCGCCTTTGTTTGGAGGCTTGGCATATTAACTCCGCCCACTCTCCTTTAAATCGTGACGATCGCGGCTTGTTTCCTGACGCCTATTTACACCTCGTCAGAAAAAAGGTAGCTAATGATTGTTCATATAAAAGGACCTCTTGTTGCAGCGTTTAGATCACCCATGATGAAGGCATTAGACAGGGGTGTCGAAACGTTGGGTCTATGAACTGTAACTTATTCGGTTACATTCATTAAACCTGTAAACCAGAGTAGCATCAAACCATGTCTGATCTTGGTATCTTGCGGTTTCCCAGGCCGTGATCGCATCCAAATACCAGTCTGTGATCACGCTTTCCATTCGTGATTTCTAATCACAATTTGTGTGGCTCCTACCTCCTGTAGGAGGCAAGGCCACATATGTTATTTCCTGTGTAAACACGCTATCATCACAGGCTTCCCAGGCCGTGATCACATCTAATTAACAGTCAGTGATCACGTTTTCCAATCGTGATTTCTAATCCCAATTTATGTGGCTACTGCATTCAATAGGAGGCGAAGCCACAAATGTTATTTTTCTTTGTGATCACGTTCTAATCACAGGCTTCCCAGGCCACGATCACACCTTATTACCGGTCTGTGATCGCGCTTTCCACTCGTGATTCCTAATCAAAATTTATGTGGCTACTGCTTCCTATAAGAGGCGAAGCCACATCTGTTGTTTTCCTATGTAATCACGCTATCATTACAGGCATAGTCACGGCGTGACCACGCTTCAAATATTTATTCCCGTGATCACTCCTTTAACACTTGATCTTTTCAGTGCAATATTTTCCAAATTTTGCAATCAAATGTACCTAATTAAAATCTGGAACCGTGTACAACTCACTTGTTTACTAGCAGGAGGTCTAGACGCCCACCAATGAACGTCACGTTTCGCTGTGAAGAATAAAATCGGTATCAAGCGTGAGCAAAGCATTTATTTCATTTAATGCGTATATTAGAAAAATGAGCGATTTCACGTTTTTTGTTTTTGCAGCAAACTGAGGGAAACGGGATTGATACGGAAGATTTCTAGTTATAACCATAACTATTTACACTCCTAAAAAGAGCAATGGGCCTTTCCGGTTTTTTTGTTTGTTTTTGTTATTGTTGTTTTTTTATCATTGTGAATTCCTTCCTCCTCTCCTCCGTTTCCGTCAATTACATTGCTAACCCCTCACTACTATCAGCAGCTGATATAGGTACCATTAAGTGATTAACAACAATCGAACACTAGCATTGCTTGCGTCATGAGAATTGCCTCGCAAATAAATTAAAAAGTACGTAAAGTTTTATTGACCAATTCTTACTGCGCAAGTTGTACGCACTGCAAGTAATTCAAGCTGGTGAACAGTTTTCAGTTGAGCGGTCAATAGTCATGACTTATTCCTATACCTCTATTATCTTTAGTTCATGATTATGATAGCCATTATCACTCACGAATATGTCAACAGTGAAGTATATCGACCTTATATATCAATAGTGAACTGGTTATAAAAAAACATTCACAGCGAACTGATCCGTTTTCAGGCTTTTCAAGTCACTGTACCCGGCTGCGCTGGAAATTTCATAATTGTCTTCTTCCGCTATAAGATCTCTACTGAATCATATATGTTGCATTTAATTTAATGTTCACTTCACGAAACTCAGTTGAAAATGCTCCTGGTAAATAAATGTATTTAGTAAGAGTTACACGATTGCTTCAAAACATGATGATTTTACTATTCTGCTCTATTTACACAACCAAAAAAGCTGACCTACAAAATTATTCAACCAATCTTAGTTTCCTCCTGTTAGACCATCTATGATTTACATTAACTTTTTTTTTTGTTTATAAAGAAATGCTGTTTATAGGTGTTTATCTCATTTGCTATGCGTTTAAATTTCTTCTCGAGTACGGAAGAAAAACACTTGACTGAGGAATCGTGTGCAACTTTTAACTCTTAACTAACTTTTAACTTTTTTTTTCTAACTTTTAACTTCCTTACCCTAACCTAGACCCAGAGTACTCAACACTAGCATTTGAGATTTCTTCTCTAAGCCATGATTAATGGTTTCATAGGATTGAAACAAGGGCAAATTTCTTTCAAAACTCCTCCACTTGGAAACTTTTTTTTTTTCATTTTAGAGTGAAATTGCGATGAAAACAGTTAAACTTTAATACCATACCTTACTACCATATACTAGATACTATTAACACACACTTGTCCTAACACAATCGTTCTTTTTAAAGTAACTATCAACTAGATTGAACACACCATTAACACTAACAAAAGCGGCATCTAATTTTTAAAATTAACAAGATACCCGAAAAAAATTACTCAGTTCTGATTGGTTAGCATAAAAGCAGTTTTTAGGTAATTCACCGCAGAAGAGGGTTAATTCAGTGCAAAGAAGTAACAAACGAGACTGAACAATTTCTTGAACTGTTTAGCCAGTCTTGGACTTTTTTGCGCCTTACGTTGTAAAAATATCTTTGTATATTATTGTTTTGATGGTACGCGGTTGTTTTGACAGACTGCCACATATTGCACTCGCCTTAGGGGCTCGTGTAATTTTTTTTTAGTCTTTGAAAAAATTACCTCGTGCTAAATTATCATACTGTGCTATATGTTGCGTCCTGTATAGCAGCTTTATATTTTGTCAGTTATCATGCTGATTCCTGCTTGTCTAGGATTTCACTATCTTAGCATTTTCCTTTTCTATGCTTTTCTTTGTGTTCATTAGTAGTTGTTTTAACAGAAATTAATTATTTGTGATTAAAATTATGAAAGAGATGCCTTGTAAAATGTGAAATTCAATCAATGTTTGATTACACTTTAAAGGGACATCATCAGCGTACAAAATTTATACAAGAAATTAATGATTATCATAAAAAGAGGACTTCGCAAAATCCCTAAACAACGTGGACCTGCGGATGAATTTATGAGTTCTCTTATTTCTTAAAATTTTTGCTTCATATTCAGTCTGTACCACAGAACCGCGAGTTACATTTATATGACTTTAGAAGTTCATAGATGAAGTAGGATCCACAGTTTTTAACAAAAATATTTATTGTGTCTTTGCAACCACTAAGGCGATCACTAAAGCAGACCGTCCTTTGAACTTTACCATCTTCCACTGTAGGATGAGAACCATGCAACCAGCCTGACCAGTCTGCGCCACATCTGTATGCTGGCACACGCGTTGTTGGCATTTTTGTTCCCGCAGCTCCAACAAAACGATACCATCCCTCAGGAAGTTGCGTGTCACACATCTCTGAACCGTGAGGTGTTGAGTAATTTATCTTTCTATTAGCATCACTCAGATTTTTATAATGATAGCAATGATCGGCTACAAAGTGAAATAATTATTACAACAGGACTTAGGTTATTAAAGAAGACAACTACATTAAAAAAAAGAGAGGTGAAGTAATACTTGCGTGGGGCATTTTCGGACCACGAGGCTAAGAAATAAATATGGGAAATAAAATTTATAAGCTACGAAAAGCAGTCTCTGAATTTGTGTTTCCTCTTTCTTCAATAACGCATTAAAGACAGCTTTCGGCAGAATTAACGCGCAGCTAACGTAGTTTATATACAACTAAGCAGCAATATGGTCGTTAATGGCCACCTGAATAGGAAAGATTCAGGTCGAGTCTAACCTATAGCCATCTTAACTAATTTAATGGCATGGTAGATACCAAACGTACCTTTACAGTTTGTACCATTCCCAATGTATTTACGTTTACAGGAACAGTTGTAGGAGCCCTGAGTATTAGTGCAAGAGGCATTCGGATGGCAGTTGTTCATTTTCACTGCATGAGCCTCACCGCATTCGTCGATGTCTGAAAGAGAACATACATTTCGTCATAATCAAGCTACAACGAATGTCAATCAAAAGAACGTTTCACGCCGTCGTCTATTATTGTTGCAACGCCCATCCAATGGCAGAAAGACGCAAAAAGCATCAACGATGAAGGGGGTCCGTAACATGATTTAAGGCGGTGTATTAGAAATAATCCAATACTCATTATGATAAAGTTCGGATATAACGCGTGCTGTCATCGGTCGAAGAAGAGTCCTCTATCAGAGTACTGAAAACATATACTTAGTCTGAACATTTCTCGAACCTCTCCCTATCTTTTTTTATTAATTGAAAGTAAAATTTCGGAATGAGCGAAGTAGTAACAGAAGAACCAAATTTAAAACCAACTAAAAAAGGTTAAAAGGTTTCAAAACATGCCAAGCGCCGTAATTTACGCTATCATAACGTGAGCAGAGACGCAAATGCTTATCGACTACGTCTAGTGTTTCTCTCTACACTTCGTTCGTGCTCTAGCTGCTTCGTGCGCGCTTAAAAAAAACAACAACAACAGACAAAAATTCATTGTAATAGTAAAAACGAATATGAAGGCTTCTGAAATTATTGACTGTACCTGTACAGTTGCGTCCATCTCCAGTATATCCAGGTTTGCATGTGCAAACGTGTGATCCATGCGTGTTGTTACAAAGAGCGTTTACGTGACATTTGTCGGAGTATGTTTTGCATTCGTCAATATCTGTCAAAAAAAAAAAAGAAAAGAAAGAAGAGAAAAGAATGAAAAATGGGATCTGTGTTTTATTCAAAAGTCATACATGTACATGTATATGAAAAAAAGTGGAACACTCGTTTGCAATTTTTTTGTTTCATGCGATTCTCGGGTTGGACCTACAATTCAAACCGCTATTTTTCAATTTTTTTCTTTGGTATGGCAAAGACTATCTAAAGCATACGCTATAAACTGCTCTTGTTTTCCTACGGGAGCACAAAACACGTTATATATACAAAAAAAGAAAGAACGAACTAAAATAAATCATCCATGACCGCATTTCCTTGCTATTCCGAATTCACCTGTGCAATTTTGTCCATTTCCAGTATATCCAGGCTGACAATCGCATACGTGTGATCCATTGGTGTTAGTGCAGTTTGCATTCTCATGACAAGAGTGGTTTCCTTTACACTCGTCAATGTCTATGAAACCACAGATGAAAAAATGGGATTTCAGAATTATGCAAAAAAACAAAAAAATACAAATACAAAAAACAAAACAAAAAAACAACAAACAAGCAGACAAACCAAAACAAAACAAAACCAAAGTATACAAACGAGCGAACGAAGAATACATTACACACGCTCAATAAAATATAGTAATAAGTTTTTCTTAGATTCTAAGATTCAGCACCATATACAAGGAGATAAATTCACGCCACTTTCAGCAACTAAAGAACATTTGTCATACCAGCATTGAAAATCAGAAAAAATCTCATAGAGGTTCATTTCAAGTGTTGACTTAGACTCATACCCTTTTCACAATATTCCCCTTTGAATCCAGGAGGACACAAGCATCGATATCCCTTGAGTGTAAATCCAGACTGGCAAGTTGCGTTATTTTCGCAGTAGGGACTCTTGTCACAAGCGTTCTAAAAAAAAGGAGAAACGAAATACCGAATGATCGAATACACAAAAATTTGTATAAACATTAATTTTTGTTATTATATTATTCAAAGGCGATAACTTCGAAAAATCGATTTGTAACTCACCTTCGAGCCGCGATAATAAAAAGTGGCATTAGTTGTCAAATGACCGTCGTATTTTAGATGAGTGGCGTTATTTAGTTCACAGATGTGAAGTGGTCTATTATTCTCTGGATCTTTTTCGAAGTTAAGACTGACACAGTGGTCGTTCAGGTAGCACAGTAGCTCACAGTCATCCAAGTTATTGACGCCTTTCTTTTCAATGGTATGGTTTACCAAACGTCTTTCGGCAAAGAAGTAGTAGTCCGGAAACACCATTGCGCGCTCTCGCTCTAAAATAGACAAATTGGAATATGATTATAAGGCATACTTTTCCGTCGCGAAAAAAAGAAATTTCGAGTAAAAAGTTCTAAGAACAAATCTCTTCGCAAAAATTCTCGGATCTCAGCAAACTATGGTGGCAAATGCGTTAAAAACGTAAGTCAAACATAGCAGTCGGTGAGAAAAACGATGATTCGTTAGATGTAATTGAAAATTTTGTGAATTCCTTCGCCGTTTTCTACAATTAAACAATAACATGAAGATACCTTTATTTGAGAGTTTGGGGGTTTCTGAGATACGGCACATTTACAGCAAATATTTCGAGTTTCACATGAGTTTGGCAATTCAAGAAGCTCGTAGTTTTTAGATGAGTCTATCATATCGATAGAAAAGACGAGCTCATCAAACACTCTGTGAAATTCCTACTACAGAGGGAGTTAATTGATGTTTGCGTTTTTTGATGCATTTTTCATCAGTGCAATGAACACAATTTAAATTCTTTTATAAGGAGCCTTTAATATCTCAAAAACTTTGACCAGAGATGGTCTTAAAGTGAAAAAGTGTAAAGTTTCTCTTCTACTTTTTTCTCTGTATAAACAGGTGCTTGACTATTGAGTGTTTATTAAAGAAATGTATAACTGAAGAGTTCCTCTGCGGCTCTTTTCTTCGAACGACCATCGTGAACAGAGGGAATTTATGCAAATTTAAGCCGAGAAAAATCATTCTTGTTTTGCGTCAATGAGCAGATTTGTATTCGTTTTCGAGAATTTTCTAAACGGGCAAATGTAGAATGAAATTTTATTTCTTTTACTTTTGCGAGCCAATGAAAGTTGTTTGAATTGCTTAGCTATGGTGAATATAATCATCTCTTTATTTCCGTCATTTGTTTTCTGAAAACAACTAATTTATCTGTTCATCGTTTTAATTCATTAGTTGTTTTTCTCATGTCAAATAAAGTCTATCCAAATCATTTCTCTGCTATTGAAAAATATTGATCACAGCAACAGAGTTTTTAAAACACTGAAAATATATATTTAAATAAGTTTTAGTTTAAGGAATCCTTGCTGGGATATTGATTATGAAAGAGCACAAAATTGGAAAATTACACGAAGCTTCTGTGCAAAGGTTTTCTTGAGGATCATCTCAATTAAGCAATATTTAAAAGGATTTTGCGTCAAAGGTTTTAATTTTTTCAATCCCACACAATGGTTAAATTATATGGAGACGGGCTACCCTATATTTATAGGCAAATATTTAAAACCAGTACAAATTGGTCTATTCCAAATGCCAGTATTGTCCTTCTATAAAAACAACTTCGCTTAAGTTGGCTACGAGCGGCTAATTTTTTTTCCATGCAAATTATCGAATTCCCGTCTGCAAAACAACGACGAAATGTATTTGATAGAATTGATTATCCTTCCATGTAAATATGAGCTGATGAGCGTTAGGATTGAAGTTGTTTTGAATGAAGCAATTCTTCATCGTAGCAATTCTTACTTTTTTTGTAACAACTGAAAATTTTCGATATGGTCCATCATAATAATACGCCTTTGTTAAATACTGTTAATATCAACAAAAGAAGTTTACAAGACTGAGGTTCCTTCCTTTAAAAATCATCTTTGTTGAATTCAGGTTTTTAATTTTGTCATAACGACACGTTAATAAGCTCAGTGCATCAGCTGTTGTAAATCAGCGAAATAGAAATAAAGAGTGACGGAAAATAAGATAGCAAGGGCTGAAGTATGAATATAGGGATGGAAAATGATTCGCATTTTGCAACTCACCTTTACCAAACGTCAAGTAAGTCATCGATGAAGTCCAGACTGCGAATACTAGAAACGCTGAAAATTCCATGCTTCCTCAAGACAACGGAGCTCAGTATGGATGCTTTCAGTGTGCCACAAATTTCGCGTCGACCACCTGCATTTGATAATGAATTTAAGTGACAGAAACCGACCTATTAGTATTAAAAATGGGATGTTAACAAAATTAACAGCTGTCAGTCCTGACCCTGCAAATAATATACGTGGGTACGCGTTTTAAAGTTTAAGTTGAACACGTTTCCAATGTCTTCCTTTGTGCCAATTAGAAATACTTTGGTTTTGATGGCTATGATTCTATCGGTCTTCATCAAGAGATTAGAAAAAGGGATTTTACCACACAAATTTCCGTAACTTTAACTTCAATTGCTTCATAATTATAATCAATGGAGTGCGTTTAAGACTAACATCATAAAAATATTCTTAAGAACCTTAGGTGAACATATTCCAATAATGCAGTCACATAAAAAGCCAAGTTCCCTTGAGTTTCAAAGAACTCCCAATTTTCAAGATCGATCCATAAATTCAACGTTTCTTCATTTGTGTGTTTGTTTTGTTTTGTTTTGTTTTGTTTTTTTGTTTCATTCTCAGGGGAAACTCCTTACAAGTTTAATTGAAGCGTCAATAATTGATGAAAAGAAGATTCTCACAAAAATATGGTGATAAAAATAGATCTCGTGTACCGAAGTCCCGCTCACGAAATCCTGCGGATAATGGTAATCGGTGTGTAGGAGCAAACAGGCTGGCGTAACCTTATCCACCAAAAAAAAAAACGCTCGCACAGTTAGCTTTCATTTTCCAAAAACACGAATTCTTAATTAAGACTGTATCTTGAAATATGTCTGAAATAATAAAATAAGGCACGTTCTTGGATAGATTGTAAGTCTCTTGTTCTAATTCGACGAAATGAATAAGAGAAACTCCTTTTTGAATTTAGAATATCGTGTTTGAAGTTTATAAGCTGTAACTCCCACTTCACTACAGCGAGCAAAATATTTTCTCGTTTGGCCCTCCTACTTACTCGAAATAATACAGGAACGCAATAATTTGAAGTCCTAAGTTATTAGCCATTTCATCTTCCCCGACATTCGTTAACGTCAAAATTGATTAATGACGAGTTATAATAAGCTCTTTAGTTTGAACAAACAATAAATCTCCCGTAGATGGTGGATATTAAACAACAAAAAATTTCATACATTTTCTGAGCAACTTACGACCTATGTCTCGATACATCAGGATTGAATAAAGATTGTCGAAGAAGAACCCCTGAATGTTGTTTTAAGCGCCATTTTCATCTCAAAGATAATAGCAAATTGATGCTTGGAAAAGGTGTACCGTAATTTATAATTGGATACATCCAAACCATTCAGTATCGGATCTGGCTTCCAAGGCCTTCATTGGAAGAACTTTTAAATTATAAGACATTTTCAGGTTTTCCTCCGTTAGATAAAATTGTTGCAGACTTAAGGTTAAAGAGACATGTGAGCCAACATTTGGTTCCCGACTTATTTTTCTGATTGGAAGCCATGTAAATCAACTTCCACAAAATGGCTAAAAGCTTATGAGACCGGCTACTCTTTTTTTATTAACAATGTCTTAAAACCAGAAAGAATGGTTTGTTCTAAATGCCAGCATTGTTCGTCTATAAAAAAAAGGCCTCGCTTAGGTTGGCTGAGAGCGGCCAATTTTTCTTCCATGAAAATGATCGAATTCCCGTCTGTGAACCAACAACGAAATATTTTTGATGGAATCGATTACCCGTCCATGTAAATATGAGCTGAGCGTTAGGATTGAAGTGGTTTTGAATTAAGCATTCTTCACCGTAGCAGTTCTTTTTTTTTGTAACAAAATACTTCTGCAAATTTCCGATTTGGCGCATTATAATAACACACCCTTGCTAAAAACCATTGATGTCTACAAAACAAGTTTACAAGACTAAGGTTCCTTCCCTTTAAAATCACGCTCGTTAGGCTCATGTTTTTAGTCTTGTCATACGGCACCTTATAAGCTCAGTGCTTCAACTGTTGTCAACCATCGAAGTAGAAATAAAGTATGATTGGAAATAAGATAAGACGGGGATAGAAAACGATTCGTAGTTTCCGTTTAAGACAACAACATTATAAACATATACTTAAGAACACTAGGTGAATATGCCTAGATAATGCAGTCACATAAAAAGCCAAGTTCACTCGAGTTTCTGAGAAACAATATCTTGAAATATTCAAGATCAATCCATAGATTCAGCATTTGTTTTTGTTTGTTTTTTTTGTTTTTTTCACTCTCAAGGGAAAACCCCTAACAAGATTGACTGAAGCGTCGATAATTGACGAAAAGGAAATTCTCATAAAATATGGTAATCGGTGTGAAGGACCAGACAGGTTGTCATAACCTTATTCGCCGAAAAGACGTTAACCTTGCACTCGCACAGTTCGCTTTCATTTTCCAAAAACATGAATTCTTAATTTTAAAAGACTTTAACTTGAAATGAATCTGAAAATTAAAAAATAAGTCACACTCTTTGATGGATCGTGAGTCTCTTGTTCTAATTCGAGGAAATTAATGAGGGAAACTCTTTTTTGAATTTCGAATATCGCGTTTGTAGTTGTTAAGCTGTACCACCCACTTCACTACATCGAACAAAATATATTCTCGTTTTGCCCTGCTAATTATTCGAAATAATACAGGAACTCACAAAACTAAAATAATTTTAAGTCCAAATTGATAAGTTATTTCATCTTCCCTCACATTCATTAACGTCAAAATCAATAAATGATGAGTTATAAGAAGCTCTTTAGATTGAACAAACAGAAAATTCTCGTAAACTCCTGATCTTAAAATACAGAAATTCAATAAATTTGCCGAGAAACTTACGACCTATGCCTCGATGCATCAGGATTGTACGAAGACTGTCGACGGCTCATTATAATAACACACCCTTGCTAAATACCATTAATGTCAACAAAACAAGTTTACAAGACAAAGGTTCCTTCCCTTAAAAATCATGTTCGATGAGTTCAGGATTTTAGTTTTGTCACAATGACCAGTTATAAGTTCAGAGCATCAACTGTAGTGAATCATCAAAATAGAAATAAAGAGTGATGGGAAATAACACGGGCTGAAATGAATTATTTTTAAACAGAAATAACACCGCCTGCATTCGATAATGGGTTAAGTGATAGATACCGACCCTTTTCTATTGAATATGGGATGTTAAAAAATTAATAGCAGTCAGTTTAGACCATTGGAATGATTGAAGCAAATAAAATACGTGGGCACGCGTTTGGGATATATGGAAAGACTTTGGATTTGGCGAGCTACGATTCTATCGGTGTTTACCTTCAGATTAGACTCAGACATTTTGCCACACAAATTTCCATAACATTAACTTCAATTGCTCCATAACTATAGTCAATGGAGTGTGTTTAAGGAAATAACATTATAAACATATTCTTGAGAACATTAGGTAAACATACTCCGTTACTGCAGTCACATAAAAAGTCAAGTTCCGTCGAGTTTCTGAGAAACAACACCTTCAAATTTACAAAATCGATCCATGGATTCAGCGTTTTTGCTTTTTTTTAATTTTTTTTTTCTTTTTTTTTTTTTATCATCAGGGGAAAACATCTAATAAAATTGATCGAAGCGTCAAAAATTGACAAAAAGCAATAATCACAAAGCATGGCAATAGAAATATAAAAATCTCATGTATCGACATTCCGGGCTCATGAAATCATATGGATAACGGTAATCGGTGTGTAGGAACAGACAGGTTGGCGTAGACTTATCCGCCAAAAAAAAAGATTCACCCTGCATTCGCACAGTTTACTTTCATTTTCCAAAAACATGAAGTCTTCATTTAGATTATATCTTGAAATAGATCAGAAATGATAAAATAATCGACGTTCTTTAATGGATTTTGATAGCACCCACTTAACTACATCGAGCAAAATATTTTCGTGTTTCAACCTTCTACTTACTACAAGCAATACAGGAACGGAACAAGTTAAAGATGGTTTTCCAATTTGAAGTCCTCAGTGATTAGTCATTTTATCTTCCCTAATATTCACTAACGTCAAGATTAGGTAATGATGAGTTCTAATAAGCTCTTTAGTATGAAGAAACAGAAAATCTCCCCTAAAACTACTGAAATTCCATAGATTTGCCCAGCAACTTGCAACCAATGTCTCGATAAATCAAGATTGCATAAAGAGTGCCAAGGCAGAACCCCTCAAATATCTTATAATGATTGAGCACGATAAATTCTCATTAAATATGGTAATCGGTGTGAAGGACCAAAAACGTTAACCCTGCACTTGCACAGTTCGCTTTAATTTTCCAAAAACACGAATTCTTTATTTACACTTCATATTGAAATAAATCTGAAATTATGAAATAAGTCACGTTCTCTGATGGACCACCTACTTCACTACGTCGTGCAAAACATTTTCTCGTTTGGCCCTCCTAATTATTCGAAATAATACAGCAACGCAAAATACCATTAATGTCTACAAACAGCGGGCTACGCCACTGCATTAAATCCTCTCTCATCGCTCTTTGTAATTTCCTGTCGTTTCCAGTTTCGCAATTTGTGACGAGCTTGGAACGGCCAGCACTGACTTTTTCATAATTTGGAACTTTTCTCTATTTACGGTAATGATGGAACTACGGTTTCGAAAAGGGGTGTAATTATAAACCTAAAGAAATATCACTGAGAAAAGATTCAAAAAGGAATCCCGTTGAGTTCTAATAAGCTCTTTAGTTTGAATAAACAGTAAATCTCCCGTAAACGGTGGATGTTAAACTACAGAAATCCCATCATTTTTTTGGAGAAACTTACAACCTATGTCTCGATACATTAGGATTGCATAAAAGTGTCGAGGCAGAACCCATCAGATATCTTATATTGATTGAGCATGATCCAGTGAAGACAGCCGCTATACTTAATCTAGGGCCTTAATGAGACGAAATTCTGAATGTTGTTGTTAATCGCAACCTTGATCTTAAGGATAATAGCAAATTGATATTTAGAAAGGGTGTGCCGTAATTTAGGATTGGATTCAGCCGAACCATCCAGTATTGTATTTGACTTCCAAGGCGCTCATTGGAATATCTTTTAAACTATAATTGATAATAGATAAAATTGCTGCAGACTTAAGGTAAGCGAGACCTGCAGGTCAACATTTAGTTCCCGACTCATCACTATTGGGAGCCTTGCAAATTAACTTCCATATTTTTCAAGATTCTTCTATTTCAAATAATCACTTCTGTCATAATATGAACGGGGTTCAAACGAGCTGCATATCAGTTTAAAATGGGGACTGGACAGAACAATTTGTGAAAAGAAATCTTTATAAGCACAGAAAAAAAACCCATAATTTTTGGGAAGTTGTACATTTCAAATGAAGAAGATTTTGGTCATCAACTCTATTTTTCTTTACCGCAAATTGAACCCAAACAGTGGGCTTTGTCACTGTTTTAAATCTTCTGTCATCGCTCTATGGAATTTCCCGTCGTTTCGAGTTTCACAATTTGTGACGAGCTTGGAACCGCCAGCACTGACTTTTTATAATTTGGCACTTTTCTCTATTTACGTTAATGATGGAACTACAATTTCGAGAAGTAGTGTCATTATAAACATAAAAAAAATATCGCTGAGTAAAGGTTCAAGAAGTAAACACGTTGTAGAAAGCTAAAAATTAAGGATAATGATCTTGTTTATTTCGAATACCTGAAGCTGTTTTTTCGCCAAAAGTTTGTTATACCCACATTTGGAAGCTCGGTAAAATTCATTTTCTTTTTATTTCAACCACACAGAAATAGAGGAGTTAAGGATGGATATCAAATCTTGTCATGGGATAAAAGTCAAACTCAAGTTATTCCTTCATTAAGTACAATCATTTCTTACCTTCAAAGATCCAACGTTCTTTGGCGCCCAACTCTAGTGTTATTGGGCCAAACGCGTTTTCTTTTATTACTGTCTGGTAGCTATGGTTACGATAGAAGCTGTTGGTTTCAAGCCAAGATGATCATTAATATTGGTAATGAACTTCCCTCTTCCTGTTTAGGCTCTTCACACAAAAAAAAACACACACGCACAAAAAAAAAACTAAATTGGTAAAATAATAGCCGACAAAGGATTTAACCTAATGGAACGGGTTGACTGGAGAATGCGTTTTGGACTATAAAATGTTAGTATTAATTCCTTAAAACTGTCGCCTCTTACGTCGGGTGCAAAAGGCATTATACTTATAGATCCTTTTTGTAATTCATGTCAAACAAACGTAATGCAGATGAATTTGAGAGAAAAAACGATAGACTTCAGTAAGAACTCAAGGGAAGTCCGGCAAAAATGGTTTTGACTTTCATCAAAGTGTAGCGTAATTTTCGTTTGAAAACTTACTCTGGCCACGGGGAAGTCTTAGACCAAATACTGACGATTCGTGTTGGAAATGATTTTTCTGTCAAAGTTTATATCCTTTTTGCGCGAAAGCCGCAATGACCATAATTCACGGACTTCAAGCACACACAACACAAACGATTTGCTCGAACCTCAATGTCTTTCAGCTACAATACAAATTCAAGTTGACAGTGAGGACAAACAGATTAAACAAAATGCGATGCAAATTTACATTGATATGCCAAATACAGCGAATGTATAGCTAAATATATCTGAGCTTGAAAGTTTTTAATCAGTCATCGACAGTGAAGTTGAAATAGATTAATGGCGCTGCAAATATGACTATTTTTCTTTTTCATGATACGCAGGTTCTTGTAATTTGCTTGCGTTCTTTCAACATTACTCATATTTATTTTGAATTGTCTACTATCTTGTCTTAAGAAAATTTAAATCAATACGTAATAAAAAAAATATATAAGGCTCTAAATTATTGCAAAATTTCCGGCTATTTTTGTCAAATCGTTCGCTCTTCTTCCCAGAGCTTTGTCACCACAAGTTAGACAAAAAGCACAATGTTTTCCGTCCGTAAGATGAAACCATCGCAACAAGCTGTACACGAGGAAACATTGAGACGGCTTCGCGCGCTGTTTAGGAGTTTCAAAACATAGTTCAAGCGCACTTTTACCAGAATAAACAATACATATTTTCCTCATCATTTAACATTGTAAATTTTTTTTTCAAGATGACAGACAAGGCAAATATACCAGAAGCTCTTAATGTCTTTCTATGAGACACGAAATTACTTCAGTAATAAATTATCTCTTATGTTTTTTCCAGCTTGCCTAATTCTTCGGTGGAAAACGCGAATTTGTTTTGTTTTGTTTTGCTTTTACTTTTCAATTGAAGAAATTTAAAATTAAAAAAATATATATATATATATTTATATACATATTCGGTCGATGGTACTCGAATTTTCAATTTACACTTAAAATTGTTTAAGTTCTCATTACGAGTGATATACCATTAAAAAATGGCAGAGCAATTTCGAACTTCGATTTAATCAAAGAAATAAAACGCTGGATCAATTGCGTGAGCCACAAATTTAGTTCGTAAGTCTCTATTAAATTGCGATTGTATTAATCCCGCTGCACGGATGGTTTAGTCTCTAAAAGTGAAAACTCTCAGAAAATATTTAAAGCTTTCTTTATGTTTTTGTTTGTTTCTGAGGCGATGAACTGTATATAAATTCATGAAAATGTTCCAGAAAAGAATTGTGAAAGGATATTTCAAGGATAACAGCAAGTTGATATTTGGAAAAGGTGTGCCGTAATTTATGATTGGATTCAGCCACACTATTCAGTATCGGATCTGGCCTCCAAGGCCTTCATTGGAAGACCTTTTCAATCATAAAACATTTTCAGGTTTTCCTCCGCTAGATAAAATTGCTGCAGACTTAGGTTAAAGAGATTTGTGAGCCAACATTTTGTTCCCGACTCATTTTCTGATTGGGAGCTATGCAAATCAACTTCCATACTTTTCAAGGTTCTTCTATTTCAAAATCATCACTTCTTCCATAATATGAACGGAATTCAAACGAGCTGCACATCAGTCTAAGTTTGGGGATAAGACAAAACAATTTGCGAAAGGAAATCTTTATAAGAACAGAAAAATAACTGCCACAGTTTTTGACATGTTGGATATTTCAAATGAAGAAGATACTTGTCATCAACTCCATTTCTTTTTACTGTAAACTGAATCCAAACAGCGGGCTTCGTCACCGCGTGAAATCCGATCTCATCGCCTTATAGAATTTCCTGTCGTTTGCAGTTTAAAAATTTGTGACGAGCTAGGAACCGCACTGACTTTTTATAATTTGGCACTTTTCTCTTTTTACGGAAATGATGGAACAACAATTTCGACGAGTGGTGTCATTTTAAACAAAATAATATCGCTGAGAAAAGGTTCAATCCTAAAAATTTAGGATGATGATCTTATTTATTTCAAATAGCTGAAGCTGTTTTCCCGCCAAAAGTTTGTTATATCCACATTTGAAAGTCAAACTCAAGTTATCCATGCATTAAGTATGATCACTTCCTACACTCAAAGATCCAATGTTCTTTGGCGCCCAACTTAAGTGTTATTGAGCCAAACGCGTTTTCCTTTCATACTCTCTGGTAGCTATGGTTACGATAGAAACTGCTGGTTTCAAGCCAAGATGATCATTAATATTAGAAATGAACTTCCCTCTTCCTGTTTGGGCTCTTTGCACCAAAAGCTTAATTGATAAAATAATACCAGGTAACAATTTAACCGAATGCGACGGATTGACCAGAGTAATGCATATTCGACTATAAAATGTTATTATTCATTCTTTGAAAGTGTCTCCTGTGTTCAGGTGCCAAGGGCGTTATAATCATATAATTACTGACCCCCGTAAAATCCTATTGTGTTCCCTCTGCATTATTTTAGCGATTTCTGTCGAAGAAGGTAAATAAGTCTCCAGTACGGTCCAAGTTTCTAAGGAAAATGAGGGCGAGATACTAGGGTATCCTTCAAAGAAGATCATCCCTGGTCAAGGTTTCTGAGATACTAAGCACCTAAATGATCGAATGCACGGAATTGCATATATGTGACAAAGTTAAGCGCTAGTTTCAATAAACAGCTGCTTGACTATTGAGGGTTTATTTAAGAAATGTATTAGTGAAGAGGTTCCCTGTGGCTTTTTTCTTCGAACGGTTATCGTGAACAGAGGAAATTCATGCGAATTAAAGCCGAAAAAAAACGTTCTTGTCTTGCATTAATGAGCAGATTTATATGAGTTTGCGAAAGTCTTCGAAATGTACAAACCCAGAATGACATTTTAAAATTTTTTCTTTTGCTAGCCAACGTAGATTGGTAGAATTGCTTAGCTATGGTGAATATAATCATCTCTTTATTTCTGTCATTTGTTTTCTTATGAAAACTCATTTATCTGTTCATCGTTTTTAATGATTGATTTTTTTTCCATTACGAAAAAATCGTCCACCTACATCATTTTTCTGCTGTTGAAAAATATTTATCACAGCAACACCGTTTTAAAAACACTGAATAATATATAACTGAATAAATTTCAGTCAATAGTATCCTTGCTGTGAGAATAATTTTTGAAAAACAAAAAGTTTGAAAAATTCCAGGACACTTCTGTGCAAAAGATTTTTAAGGATCATCTTGATCAAGCTATTTGCTATTTGGCAAGTTTTAAAGCCTGCACTTCAAAAACTAAACTTAGAAGGTTTTTTTCAAAACCCTAAAATGACTAAAAGCTAATTAGACCCTATTTTCATAAACAAATTCTTAAAACCAGAAAGAGTGATTTGTTCCAAATGCCAGCATTGTTCGTCTATAAAAATGAATTCGCTTAAATTGGCTAAGAGCGGCCAAATTTTCTTCCATGGAAATTATCGAATTCCCGTCTGCGAAACAACAACGAGAAATTTTTGGTAGAATTGATTACCCGTCCATGTAAATATGAGCTGAGCGTTAGCATTGAAGTGGTTTTGAGTGAAGCAATTCTTCACCAAAGCAGTTCTTAGTTTATTTTGTAACAACATACTTCTGCAAATTTCCGATACGGCTCATCATAATAACACAACCTTGCTAAATACCACTAATGTCTACAAAAAAAGTTTATAAGCTCAGTGCTTCAACTGTTGTCAATCATCGAAATAGAAATAAAGAGTGATGGGAAGTAAGATAACATGGGCTGAATGATGAATATAGGGATATACCACCTGCATTCAATAATGGGTTAAGTAATCGTTACCGACCCTTTTGTATTGAATATGGGATGTTAACAAAGTTAATAGCAGTCAGTCCAGACCCATTAAAACTATCACAGAGGCAAATAAAATACGTGGGCACGCGTTTGGGATATATGGAAAGACTCTGGATTTGGCTACGAATTTATCGGTGTTTACCTACAGATTAGACTCAGGGATTTTGCCTCACAAATCTCCATAACATTAACTTTAATTGCTCCATAACTAAAGTCAATGGAGTGTGTTTAAGAAAATAATATTACAAACATATTCTTGAGAACATCAGGTGAACACACTCCGTAAATGCAGTCACATAAAAAATCAAGTTTCCTCGAGTTTCTGAGAAACAATACGTTCAAATTTACAAGATCGATCCATAGATTCATTGTTTTTTTTTTCTTATTTTTTCTTATTTTTTCTTATTTTTTCTTATTTATTTATTTTTTCATTATCAGGGGAAAACACCTTATAAAATTGATCCAAGCGTCAAAAAAAGACAAAAAGCAATAATCACAAAGCATGGTAAAAAGATATAAAAATCTTATGCACAGACATTCCTGCTCACGAAATCATACGAATAATGGTAATCGGTGTGTAGGACCAGACAGGTTGGCGTAACCTTATCCGCCAAAAAAAGACATTAGCCCTGCATTCACACAGTTTACTTTCATTTCCCAAAAACATGAATTTAGATTATATCTTGAAATAAATCAGAAATAATAAAATAAGCCAAGTTTATTAATGGATTGTGATACCACCCACTTAACTATATCGAGAAAATATTTTCGTGTTTCAACCTTCTACTTACTCTAAGCAATACAGGAACGCAACAAGTTAAAGATGATTCTCCAATTTGAAGTCCTCAGTAATTAGTCATTTTATCTTCCTTCACATCATTAACGTCAAGATTAATTAATGATGAGTTCTAATCAGCTCTTTAGTATGAAGAAACAGAAAATCTGCTCTAGAACTACTGAAATTCCATAGATTTGCCCAGCAACTTGCAAACAATGTCTCGATAAATCAAGATTGCATAAAGAGTGCCAAGGCAGAACCCCTCAAATATCTTATAATGATTGAGCACGATACAGTTGTTATACTTAATCCAGAGCCTTATTGAGACGATGCTCTGAGTGTTGTTTTAAGCGCCACCTCCACCTCAAGGATAATAGCAAATTGATATTTGGAAAAGATGTGCTGTAATTTATGATTTGATTCAGCCAAACCATTTAGTATCGGATCTGGCCTCCAAGGCCTTCATTGGAATACCTTCTAAATTATGAAATATTTTCAGGTTTTCCTTCGTTAGATAAAGCTGCTAAAGACTTAACGGGACCTGTGAGCCAACAATTAGTTCCCGACTCGCTTTTCTGATTAGAAGCCATGCAAATCAACTTCCATATTTTTCAAGGTTCTTCTATTTCAAAATCATCAATTTTGGGGGTATAAGACAAAACCATTTTTGAAAGGAGTACAGTCATAAGTACAGAGAGAAAAAACATTCATAGTTTTTGACAAGTTGGATATTTCAAATGAAGAAGATTTTTGTCATCAACTCTATTTTTCTTTACCGCATATTGAACCCAAACAGCGGGCTTTGTCACTGTTTTAAATCCTCTGTCATCGCTCTATGGAATTTCCCGTCGTTTCGAGTTTCACAATTTGTGAAGAGCTTGGAACCGCCAGCACTGACTTTTGATAATTTGGTACTTTTCTCTACGTTAATGATGGAACTACAATTTCGAGAAGTAGTGTCATTATAAACATGAAACAAATATCGCTGAGAAAAGGTTCGAGAAGTAAACACGTTGTAGAAAACAAAAAATTTAGGATAATGATCTTGTTTATTTCGAATACCTGAAGATGTTTTTTCGCCAAAAGTTTGTTATACCCACATTTGGAAGCTCGGTAAAATTCATTTTCTCTTTATTTCAACCACACCGAAATAGAGGAGTTAAGGATGGATATCAAATCTTGTCATGGGATAAAAGTCAAACTCAAGTTATTCCTTCATTAAGTACAATCATTTCTTACCTTCAAAGATCCAACGTTCTTTGGTGCCCACCTCTAGTGTTATTGAGCCAAACGCGTTTTCTTTTATTACTGTCTGGTAGCTATGGTTACGATAGAAGCTGTTGGTTTCAAGCCAAGATAATCATTAATATTAGAAATGAACTTCCCTCTTCCTGTTTGGGCTCTTCGCACAAAAAAAAAAAACAAAAAAAACACACAAAAAAAAAACTAAATTGGTAAAATAATAGCCGGCAAAGAATTTAACCTAATGGAACGGATTGACTGGAGAATGCGTTTTGGACTATAAAATGTTAGTATTAATTCCTTAAAACTGTCGCCTCTTGCGTCGGGTGCAAAATGCATTACACTTATAGATCCTTTTTGTAATTCATGTCAAGCAAACGTAATGCAAATGAATTTGAGAGAAAAAACGATAGACTTCAGTAAGAACTCAAGGGAAGTCCGGAAAAAAATGGTTTTGACTTTCATCAAACTGTAGCGTAATTTTAGTTTGAAAACTTACTCTAAACACGGTGAGCTCGGACCGAATACTGACGATTCGTGTTGGAAATGATTTTTCTGTCAAAGTTTATATCCATTTTGCGCGAAAGCCGCAATGACCATAATTCACGGACTTCAAGCACACACAACACAAACGATTTGCTCGAACCTCAAGGTTTTTCAGCTACAATGCAAATTTAAGTTGATATTGAGGACAAACAGATTAAACAAAATGAGATGCAAATTTACGTTGATATGCCAAATACAGCGAATGTATAGCTAAATATATCTGAGCTTGAAAGTTTTTAATCAGTCATCGACAGTGAAGTTGAAATAGATTAATGGCGCCGCAAATATGACTATTCTTTTTTTCGTGATACGCAGGTTCTTGTAATTTGCTTGCGTTCTTTCAACATTACTCATATTTATTTGCATTGTCTACTATCTTGTCTTATGAAAATTTAAATCAATACGTAATAATGGCTCGAAATTATTGCAAAATTTCCGGCTATTTTTTTCAAGTCGTTCGCTCTTCTTCCCAGGGCTTTGTCACCACAAGTTAGACAAAAAGCACAATGTTTACCGTCCGTAAGATGAAACCATCGCAACAATCTGTACACGATGAAGCATTTAGCCGGCTTCACGCGCTGTTTAGGAGTTTCAAAACATAGTTCAAGCGCACTTTTATCAGAATAAACAATACATATTTTCCTTATCATTTAACATTGTAAATGTTTTGATCAAGATGACAGACAAGGCAAATATACCAGAAGCTATTAATGTCTTTCTATGAGACACGAAATTACTTCAGTAATAAATTATCTCTTATGTTTATCCAGCCTGCCTAATTCTTCGGTGGAAAACGCGAATTTGCTTTGCTTTGTTTTGCTTTTACTTTTCCAATGAAAGAAATGTAAAATTGAAAAAAAAAAAAAAAATATATAAATATATATATATATATATATATATATTTATATACATATTGGGTCGAAGGTACTCGGATTTTCAATTTACCTTAAAATTGTTTCAGTTCTCATTAAGAGTGATATGCCTTTAAAAAATGGCTGAGCAATTTCGAATTTCAATTGAATCAAAGAAATAAAACGTTGGATCAACTGTGTGAGCCACAAATTTAGTTCGTAAGTCTCTATTGTTTAAATTGCAATTGCATTAATCCCGATGCACGGATGGTTTAGTCTCCAAAAGTGAAAACTCTCAGACAACCTTGAGAGCTTATGCACTTACGAAATTTTTTAATGAGTCTTTCTTTATGTTTTTGCTTGTTTTTGAGGCGAGGAACTGTATATAAATTCAAGAAAATGTTCCAGAAAAGAATTGTGAAATTGTTTCGAAGACAGCTTTCAAGACGTGAGATTTGTCTCAGCTAAGAGACTCGCATTTGTCAGGAAACTCAGTTAGCGTGCGTCGCTCTTGAGGCCCTGTTTACTATTCAAGTTGTAATCAGATAGTTATCTTTTAACTGTTGACTAGTCTCATTCGCGTTTTCAACGAAATAGGGAAGACTTCATCTAGGCAGGCGATAAATTGGCTTTTTTTTTTTTTGCGCTAATGCAATAACGTATAGACCAAAATGTTGGAATAAAGTTCATGTGGAATTATTTTCCAATGATTAAGATTCATCTTTAACTGGCTGAATGTGTTTCAGTGGCGCCTTGGAACGAAGTAAGCACCTGCATAGAAAATATATGGAATTAACAATCAAGGAAATGCTGAGTATTGTGGTGAAGCTTGCAAGATGTACCTTGCGAAGCATTTTGTATGCTATTGTCTTCATCTTAAATCTTGCATCTTATATTTAACAAAGGGTAAATTATGATTTGCCTGGTTTTTACTCAAGAATTCATGAAATAATCGGTCCGGGAAGTCAAACGCTGCTTGCCATAGCAATGCTACTAACGCTGAAGGAAAATGACTTTTTAGCCATGACGGAAACATTACAGTACTGATGGTCTTAAAATAATGAGGGAACTTTCATTCTCAGGGGAAACTCCTTACAAGTTTAATTGAAGCGTCAATAATTGACGCAAAGAAGATTCTCACAAAAATATGTTAATAAAAATAAATCTTATGTACCGAAAGTCCCGCTCACGAAATCCTGCGGATAATGGTAATCGGTGTGTAGGAGCAGACAGGCTGGTGTAACCTTATCCGCCAAAAAAAAAGACACTTGCAAAGTTAGCTTTCATTTTCCAAAAACACGAATTCTTAATTAAGACTGTATCTTGAAATATGTCTGAAATTATAAAATAAGCCACGTTCTTGGATAGATTCTGAGTCTCTTGTTCTAATTCGACGAAATGAATAAGAGAAACTCCTTTTTGAATTTAGAATATCGTGTTTGAAGTTGTTAAGCTGTAACTCCCACTTCACTACAGCGAGCAAAATATTTTCTCGTTTGGCCCTCCTACTTACTCGAAATAATACAGGAACGCAATAATTTGAAGTCCTAAGTTATTAGCCATTTCATCTTCCCCGACATCCGTTACGTCAAAATTGATTAATGGCGAGTTCTAATAAGCTCCTTAGTTTGAACAAACAATAAATCTCCCATAGATGGTGGATATTAAACAACAAAAAATTCCATAAGTTTTCTGAGCAACTTACGACCTATGTCTCGATACATCAGGATTGAATAAAGATTGTCGAAGGAGAACCCCTGAGTGTTGTTTTAAGCGCCATTTTCATCTCAAAGATAATAGCAAATTGATGTTTAGAAAAGGTGTACCGTAATTTATGATTGGATTCATCCAAACCATTCAGTATCGGATCTGGCCTTCAAGGCCTTCATTGGAAGAACATTTAAATTATAAGACATTTTCAGGTTTTCCTACGTTAGATAAAATTGTTGAAGAGACATGTGAGCCAACATTTGGTTCCCGACTTGTTTTTCTGATGGGAAACCATTTATATCAACTTCAATATTTTTTCGAGGTTCTTCTTGTTCAAAATAATCACTTTTGTCATAATATGAACGGAATTCAAATGAGCTGCATATTGGTCTAAGTTGAGGAATAGGACAAAACAATCTGTGAAAGGAAATCTTTCTAAGTACAGAAAAAAACAACTGTAATTTTTGGCAAGTTAGATATTTCAAATGAAGAAGATTTTTGTCATCAACTCTATTTTTCTTTACCGTAAATTGAACCCAAACAGCGGGCTTCGTCACTGCATTAATACCTCTCTCATCACTTTATCGAATTTCCTGTCGTTTCGGGTTTCACAATTTGTGACGAGCTTGGAACCGCCAGCATTGACTTTTTTATAATTTGGCACCTCTCTCTACTTACGGTAATGACGGAATTGCAATTTCTACATGGGGTGTCATTATAAACATAAACAAATATCGTTGAGAAAAGGTTTAAGAAGTGAACACTTGTAGGAAACTAAAATTAAGGACAATGGTCTTGTTTATTTCAAATAGCTGAAGCTGTTTTTTTGCCAAAGTTTGTTATATCCACATTTGAAAGCTCGGTATTTTTCATTTTCGTTTTATTTAAGCCGCACAAAAAAAAAGAGGTTAAGAGTGGATATGAAAGTCAAGGATATGAAAGTCAAGGATATGAAAGTCAAGGATATGAAAGTCAAACTCAAGTTATCCATGCATTAAATATATCACTTTATACCTTCAAAGATTCAACTTTCTTTGGTGCCCAACTTTAGTGTTATTGAGCCAAACGTGCTTTCTTTTATTATTTTCTGGTAGGTATGGTTACGATAGAAACTGTTGGTTTCAAGCCAAGATGAATATTACGCAGTCGCATAAAAAGTCAAGTTCCGTCGAGGTTCTGAGAAACAACACCTTCAAATTTACAAGATCGATCCATGGACTCAGCGTCTTTGTTTTTTCTTTCTTTTCTTTTTTTTTCTTTCTTTTTTTTATTATCAGGGGAAAACACCTCATAAAATTGATCGAAGCGTCAAAAGTTGACAAAAAGCAATAATCACAAGACATGGAAATATGTATATGTATGTACCGACATTCCCGCTCATGAAATCATACGGATAATGATAATCGGTGTGTAGGAACAGACAGGTTGGCGTAACCTTATCCGCCAAAAAAAAGATTAGCCCTGCATTCGCACAGTTTACTTTCATTTTCCAAAAAAATGAAGTCTCAATTTATATTATATCTTGAAATAGATCAGAAATGATAAAATGAGCCACGTTCTTTAATGGATTGTGATACTCTCCAACTAACTACATGAAGCAGAATATTTTCGTGTTTCAACCTTCTACTTACTCTAAGCAATACAGGAACGCAACAAGTTAAAGATGGTTTTCCAATTGGAAGTCCTCAGTGATTAGTCATTTTATCTTCCCTCACATTCATTAACGTCAAGATTAATTAATGATGAGTTCTAATCAGCTCTTTAGTATGAAGAAACAGAAAATCTCCCCTAAAACTACTTAAATTCCATAGATTTGCTCAGCAACTTGCAAACAATGTCTCGATAAATCAAGATTGCATAAAGAGTGCCAAGGCAGAACCCCTCAAATATCTTATAATGATTGAGCACGATACAGTTGTTATACTTAATCCAGAGCCTTGTTGAGACGATGCTCTGAGTGTTGTTTTAAGCGCCACCTCCACCTCAAGGATAATAGCAAATTGATATTTGGAAAAGGTGTGCTGTAATTTATAATTTGACTCAGCCAAACCATTCAGTATCGGATCCGGCCTTCAAGGCCTTCATTGGGTTACCTTCTAAATTAGAAAATATTTCCAGGTTTTCCTTGGCTAGATAAAACTGTTAAAGACTTAACGGGACCTGTGTGCCAACAATTAGTTCCCGACTCGCTTTTCTGATTAGAAGCCATGCAAATCAACTTCCATATTTTTCAAGGTTCTTCTATTTCAAAATCATCAATTTTGGGGGATAAGACAAAACCATTTTTGAAAGGAAATCTTCATAAGTACGGAGAGAAAAAACATCCACAGTTTTTGACAAGTTGAATATTTTAAATGAAGAAGATTTTTGTCATCAACTCTTTATTTTGTTACTGTAATTTGAACCCAAACAGCGGGCTTCGTCACTGCATTAAATCCTCTCTCATCGCTCCTTAGAATTTCCTGTCGTTTCCA
Organism: Pocillopora verrucosa; assembly: GCF_036669915.1. Classification (NCBI taxonomy): domain Eukaryota; kingdom Metazoa; phylum Cnidaria; class Anthozoa; order Scleractinia; family Pocilloporidae; genus Pocillopora; species Pocillopora verrucosa. The sequence goes on along the minus strand of NC_089316.1, from coordinate 7,393,892 downwards.
GTTTCGTAATGTGTGACGAGCTTGGAACGGCCAGCACTGACTTTTTCATAATTTGGCACTGTTCTCTATTTACGGTAATGGGGAACTACGGTTTCGAAAAGGGGTGTAATTATAAACTTAAAGAAATATCACTGAGAAAAGGTTCAAAAAAGAATCCCTTTGAGTTCTAATAAGCTCTTTAGTTTGAATAAACAATACATCTCCCGTAAACGGTGGATGTTAAACTACAGAAATCACATCGTTTTTTTGGAGAAACCTACAACCTCGTGTCTCGATATATTAGGATTGCATAAAAAGTGTCGAGACAAAACCCATCAAATATCTTATATTGATTGAGCATGATCCAGTGTAGACAGCCGGTATACTTAATCCAGGGCCTTAATGAGACGAAATTCTGAATGTTGTTGTTAATCGCAACCTTGATCTTAAGGATAATAGCAAATTGATATTTAGAAAGGGTGTGCCGTAATTTATGATTGGATTCAGCCGAACCATCCAGTATTGTATTTGGCTTCTAAGGCGTTCATTGGAATATCTTTTAAATAATAATTGATAATAGATAAAATTGCGGCAGACTTAAGGTAAACGAGACCTGCAAGTCAACATTTAGTTCCCGAATCATTCCTATTGGGAGCCTTGCAAATTAACTTTCATATTTTTCAAGGTTCTTCTACTCCAAATCATTACTTCTGTCATAATATGAACGGGATTCAAACGAGCTGCATATCAGTTTAAGTTGGGGACAGGACAAAACAATTTGTGAAAGGAAATCTTTCTAAGTACAGAGAAAAACAACTGTAATTTTTGGCAAGTTAGATATTTCAAATGAAGAAGATTTTTGTCATCAACTCTATTTTTCTTTACCGTAAATTGAACCCAAACAGCGGGCTTCGTCACTGCAGTAAAACCTCTCATCACTTTATCGAATTTCCTGTCGTTTCGGGTTTCACAATTTGTGACGAGCTTGGAACCGCCAGCATTGACTTTTTTATAATTTGGCACCTCTCTCTATTTACGATAATGACGGAACTGCAATTTCTACATGGGGTGTCATTATAAACATAAACAAATATCGTTGAGAAAAGGTTTAAGAAGTGAACACTTGTAGGAAACTAAAATTAAGGACAATGGTCTTGTTTATTTCAAATAGCTGAAGCTGTTTTTTCGCCAAAGTTTGTTATATCCACATTTGGAAGCTCGGTAAATTTCATTTTCTTTTTATTTCAACCAAACAGAAATAGAGGAGTTAAGGATGGATATCAAATCTTGTCATGGGATAAAAATCAAACGCAAGTTATTCCTTCATTAAGTAGATAAAATTGCGGCAGACTTAAGGTAAACGAGACCTGCAAGTCAACATTTAGTTCCCGAATCATTCACCTATTGGGAGCCTTGCAAATTAACTTCCATATTTTTCAAGGTTCTTCTATTTCAAATCATTACTTCTGACATAATATGAACGGGATTCAAACGAGCTGCATACCAGTTTAAGTTGAGCACAGGACAAGACAATTGGTGAAAGGAAATCTTTATAAGTACAGGAAAAAAAAACAATTTTTGGGAAGTTGTATGTTTCAAATGAAGTAGATTTTTGCCATCAACTCTATTTTCCTTTACCGCAAATTGAACCCAAACAGCGGGCTTTGTCACTGTTTTAAATCCTCTGTCATCGCTTTATGAAATTTCCCGTTGTTTCGAGTTTCACAAGTTGTGACGAGCTTGGAACCGCCTGCAATGACTTTTTATAATTTGGCACTTTTCTCTATTTATGTTTATGATGGAACTACAATTTCGAGAAGTAGTGTCATTATAAACATAAAACAAATATCGCTGAGAAAGGTTCAAGAAGTAAACACGTTGTAGAAAATTAAAAATTAAGGATAATGATCTTGTTTATTTCAAATAGCTGAAGCTGTTTTTTCGCCAAAAGTTTGTTTTATCCACATTTGGAAGCTCGGTAAATTTCATTTTCGTTTTATTTCAAGTACACAGTAATAGAGGAGTGAGGGGTAGATATCCAATTTATATCATGGAATGAAAGTCAAACTCAACTTATCCATGCATTAAATATGATCATTTCTTACCTTCAAAGATCCAACGTTCTTTGGTGCCCAACGTTAGTGTTATTGAGCCAAACTTGTTTTCTTTTATTCCTGTCTGGTAGCAATGGTTACGATAGAAACTGTTAGTTTCAGGTCAAGATGATCATTAATATTAGAAATGAACTTCCCTCTTCCTGTTTAGGCTCTTTGCACAAAAAACTAAATTGGTAAAATAATACCAGGTGAAACATTTAAATTAATGCAACGGATTGACTGGAGCCATGCGTCTTGGACTATAAATTGTTATTATTAATTCCTTGAAAGTGTCGTCTGTTGTCAGGTGCCAAAGGCTTTATAATTATATAATGACTGACCCCCGTAAAATCCTATTGTGCTCCTTCTGCATAACATTAGCGAGTTCAGTCGAAGAAGGTGATTAAGTCTCCTGTACGGTCCAAGTTTCTAAGAAAAATGAAGGCGATATACTAGGGTATCCTTCAAAGAAGACCATCCTTGGTCAAAGTGTATGAGATATTAAGCACCTGAATGATCGAATGCACGGAATTACATATATATGACAAAGCCAAGCACCAGTTTCAATAAACAGTTGCTTGACTATCGAGGGTTTATTAAAGAAATGTATCAGTGAAGAGGTTCCCCGTGGCTTTTTTCTTCGACCGGTTATCGTGAACAGAGGAAATTCATGCAAACTGAAGCCGAAAAAAAAACGTTCTTGTCTTCCGTCAATGGGCAGATTTATTTAAGTTTTCGAAGTTTCGAAACGTGAAATGAACTTCCCTCTTCCTGTTTGGGTTCTGCACCAAAATGATCTTTTCCAATGAATGATCGAATGCACGGAATGGCATATACATGACAAAATCAAGGACCAGTTTCAATAAACAGTTGCTAAACTATTGAATATTTATTAAAGGAATGTATCACTGAAGAGGTTCCTTGTGTCTCTCTTCTTCGGACGGTCATCATGAGCAGGGGAAATTCGTGCGAATTGAATCCGAAAAAAGATAAACATACTTGTCTTGCGTTAATGGGCAGATTTATATTAGTTTAGAAAACTTTTCCAACGGTATAAATCTAGAATGAAAATTTTAAATTCTTACTTGTGCTAACCAATGTAGGTTGTTATAGTTGCTTAGCTATGGTGAATATAATCAAGTCTTCCTTTCCGAAATTTTTTTTCTAAAAAGAACTCGTTTATTTTGCCATCGTTTTTAGTTATTCATTTACTTTTTCTCATTTCGGAAAACGTCCACCTACATAATTTTTCTAATTTTTCTAATTTTTGAATAATAGTGATCACAGCAACAGCGTTTTAAAACACTGAATAATATATACTTGAATAAATTTCAGTCTAGGGTATCTTTGCTGTGAGACTAATTAAGGAAGAACAGAAAACTTTTTAAGGATCATCTGAATTAAGCTATTTGTCATTTGGCAAGTTTTAAAGCCTCCACTTCAAAAATTAGCACTTGGAAGATATTTTTCAATTCCACAAAATGGCTAAAAGCTTATGAGACCGGCTACCCTTTTTTTTATAAGCAATGTCTTAAAACCAGAGAGAATGGTTTGTTCCAAATTCCAGCATCGTTCGTCTATAAAAATGACTTCGCTTAAGTTGGCTACGAGCGGCCAATTTTTCTTCCATGCAGATTAGCAAATTCTCGTCTGCGAAACAACAAAGAAATATTTTTGATGGAATCGATTACCCGTCCATGTAAGAATGAGCTGAGTCTAAGGATTGAAGTGGTTTTGAATGAAGCAATTCTTCATCGTAGTGGTTCTTAGTTTTTTTTATAACAAATGCAAATTCCTGATATGGTTCATCATAATAACTCGCCTTTGTTAAATACTGTTAATATCTACAAAAAAAGTTTAAACTACTGAGGTTCCTTTCTTTAAAATTCATGTTTATTGAGTTCAGGATTTTAGATTTTTTAAAACGGCTCTTTATAAGCTCAGTGCATTCACTGTTGTGAATCAGCGAAATAGAAATAAAGAGTGATGGAAAATAAGATAGCTCGGGCTAAAGAATGGATGTAGGGATAGAAAAAGGATTCGCAGTTTGCTACTCACCTTTACCAAACGTCAAGTAAATCATCGATGAAGTCCAGACTGCGAATATTAGAAACACTGAAAATTCAATGCTTCCTCAAGACAATGGGGCTCAATATTGATGCTTTCAATAGGCTGCAAATTCGTTTCGACCACCTGCATTGAATAATGGTTATGTGATAGAAATCGCCCTTTTGTTATTAAAAATGGGATGTTAACAAAGTGAACAGATGTCAGTCCTGCCCCTTGTTAAGTTATTGATGCAAATAATATACGTGGGTACGCGTTTTAAAGTCTGCGAATGAACACCTTTTCAATGCCTTCCTTTGTGCCTGTTAAAAACTCTTTGGTTTTGAGGGGCTACGATTCCATAAGTGTTAATCAACAGATTAGAAAAAAAGGGTTTTTGTACACAAATTTCCATAACATTAACTTCAATTTCTTTACGAAAACTGTTGGTTTCCAGCCAAGACAATCATTAATATTAGAAATGAACTTCCCTCTTCCTGTTTAGGCTCTTTGCACAAAAACTAACTTGGTAAAATAATACCCAGCTAAAAATTTAACCCGATACCAAGGATTGACTGGAGTAATGCGTCTTGGACTATAAAATGCTAATATTGATTCCTTGAAAGTGTCGCCTCTTGCGTCAGGTGCAAAAGGCATTATACTTATAGATCGTTTTTGTCATGTCAAACAAACGCAATGCAAATGAATTTGAGAGAAAAAACGATAGACTTCAGTAAGAATTCAAGGCAAGTCCAGCAAAAATGTTTTTGACTTTCATCAACCTGTTGCGTAATTTTAGTTTGACAACTTACACTAGCCTCGAGGAAGTCTTCGAGCAAATACTGACGATTTGTGTTGGAATTTATCTGTCACAGTTTATACGGCTTCATCTTGCGCGAAAGCCACAATGATCATAATTCACGGACGTCAAGCACACGGAACACAAACTTTTTTGACAGAGGGGACAAAAAATTTAAACAAAATGCGATGTAAATTTACATTGATATACCAAATACTCAAAATTTATTTTTTAAATATTTTTTGGCTTGCCCGTGTTTAATGACACGTCGACAGTGTAGTTCAAATAAATTAATGGCGCTGCAAATATGATTTTTTTTTTCGTGATATGCAGGTTCTTGAAATTTGCTTACGTTCTTTTAATATAACTCATAGTTAATTAAATCTTCTACTGTCTTGTCTCAAGCAACTTTAAAATCGACACGTAATAATGGCTCACAGTTATTATTTTCAAAGTTCCTATTCTTGTAAAATCGTTCGTTCTTCTTCCCAGGGCTTCGTCATCATAAGTTAGACAAAAAGCACAACGTTTTCCGTCCGTATGATAAAATCGTCCCAACAATTTTTACACGATGAAACATTAAGCTGGCTTCACGCACTCTATTGTAATTTTAAAACATAGTCTTGGCGCACTTTTATCGGTATAAACAAAACAATTTTCCCTATCATTTAACATAGTAAATGTTTTGTTTAAGAAGCCGTCGATGTCTTTCTATGAGCCACAAAATTACTTCATTAATAAATTATCTCATATTTTTCCAGCTTGCCCGATTCTTCGGTGGAAGTTGCTCAAATTTTCTTAATTCTGAAATTAAAAACTCTCAGACAATCTTGAAAGTTTATGCACTGACGAACCTCTCTCAACAGTCTTCATGTTTCTCTTTTGTACCTGTGAAATTGTTTCCAAGACAGATTTCGGGATTTGGGATTTGTCTCAGCTAAGAGACTCGCATTTTTCAGGGAACTCATTTAGCGTCGCTTTTAAGGCCCTGTTTACTATTCGAGTTGTATTTTAACTGTCGACTTTTCTCATTCGCGTTTTAACGACATAGAGAATACTTCATTTAGACAGGCGATATATTGACTCGTGCTTATTTTGCAATTATGTATAGACCAAACTGTTCGAATAAAGTTCACGTGGAGTTAATGTCCATCAATTACAATTCATCTTATGTAAAATATATTTGAGCGGCACCTTGAAACGCAGATGCAGATGAAGAATATGAATTGACAATCAAGGAAATACAGAATATTGTAGTCAAGCTTGCAAGATGCACCTTGTGAAGCATGGTGTATGTTATAGTCTTCATCCTGAATCTTGCATATTACACTTAACAAATTATAATTTTCCCGGTTTTACTCAAGCTTCATGAAATAATCGGTTCGGGCAGTCAAATGCTGACTGCAATGACAATACTACTTCCGCTGAAGGAAACGACTCATTGATTATTCCTCAAAGCCACTCAAAAACTGGCATTGCATTTGTCGTTTTATAATCGAAAACAGAATCCTTCTGGAACCCTTTAGCCATCACGGAAACAATACAGTATTGAGGGTCTTAGAATCATGTAGAAACATTAAGTAGCAGGCTTCTAGGACATCAAGGCGGCAAAACAACAAACTAGTTTTATTCTTTCTTTGAATTATGCATTGCCTTTACTTCATTTTCCGGTCTTTTTTTTTTTTTAACCCTTTACCTTTACTTTTAATGTGCTGTCTTGAAAACAGATAATAATGATAAAGAAAGAGAAAATTATATGTTCTGCGTTACTTAACCAGCCCTCCGAGGAGAATTTAACGAAATAGGCAGATTATATATGCAAGCTGTGCGGTATTAGAGTGAACTATATTTATAAGTTCATGATGAATTTTTAATAACAAAGTAGAGGTAAATTAAAGCAATGCTGGCCTGTACTAATCACGTGATTACCTCTTCGTAATATACATCTAAAAATTTGACTCTGTTTTCCTATAAGCCGTGTTTATGGTTCACTAGTGCGGCCGCTTGCCTTTTTTTGTTGCTGGAGTCGTCTGGGTTTTCCTGCGAGCTTTTAAACTCTCTGTTAGATTTTTTTTTTTTTTTTTTGGACTGTGTTCACTAGTTTGGTGTATAGCCAGAACTTACTTTTAGCTTATTCCTTTTGGAGTTTGTGCGATTTGTTAACATGATTATCTTTTACAAATGTTATTCCATGAGTTAGTGATATTTCTTTAAATATTTCTTACCGTAAGACGGATTGAGCCAGATAATATTCTTATGATCTATATATGTAACCATTAATTCTCTGATTCTAGGTTTTCAAGATTTAGACATTGTGTGCCGTCGGATGTGGGTGGCATATTCACACAGTTGTAAGGTTTTGGAGTGGTTGTCCTGAGATAAAGGTTACATTTTTGAGATTACCGAGGCCGGAACTTGCCCAGGTGATGGTTAAAGGGTGTTTGGGTAAGTGTCAATGAAATCGAACTATGGATTGCTGCCCGCTTTTCTGAATGGATTGTATCTGCAGGGTGACATCCGCCAGAGACTACACGTTTAGAAGACCAGTTTCTAGTCTATAAGACGTTAATCGCTCTAAATCCCACCATCTTCCTTCCATCATTGACTGATAGCCATTTGCTCATAACGGCAAAGATTAGTCAAAAATCCTGAATCAATGAATAAGGTTGCAGATTTCTAAAACCAGTCACGCTATCCATTTTAGTAGTCATTGACACTGCCCAGTTAAACGCTCGGCACATCAAACACCGATTTAGTTTAAGGTTTGAAAATGAGGTTCATGTGCATATTATTAATGATCTTATCCGATGTTCGAGGGGATTCTAAAAGTTTATTAGGTAAGAAAACAAAGACTCGAGAGACTTGAAATACCAACTTTGAGCCAAGTATTTTTAAAGGAAAATCTAAAAGATTTGTACTGAGAAAAAAAAGACAACAACAAAAAAAAAAAAATAAATAAAAAAATAAAAAAGAAGTGGAACGCGAAGCGTGTGTCTCATTTCAATGATTTTCGAAAAAAAGAAATGTTACTCCACTAAACTAAACTCATCAAACATTCCCAAATGCTGTTCGAGTCCCGTAAAACCCAGTCAGTGTTCTTCACCAAGTATTCTGTTTCCGTCTCTTTGGTACGCACTCCCTTCCTTAATTTCACTGAGATAACCCATACCAAATCGAGGAACACTACGGCTACATAAGTAGTTTCGGGTTTCTGCAGAAAATAATTCGTAAAATTTTATTTTCTTAAGAAGTGAAAAACAAAACGGTGCTGTGAAGTCTCGACCACTTTCTAAGTATTTTGTATTTATGTATCTAGTTCGTCGTAAGATATTTTCCTACAAGCACCACTGCGATTTTCCACGGCATCTTGAGAGACAATGGATAGCTGCCGACACATTTCTGCCTGGCTGATGGCTGTTCCCCAAGACTTTCACGTTTTGAATGAACACGATCGACAACGATTGTCTGCTTCTCTTTGGACGCCATATCCTTTCCTCTGCCATGAATGTTGGATTTACTTCGTTTTTATCGTAAATTTTAGCGACCTTTTTAAAAATGCTTCAAGGCCACTTAAGGGAACTAGGAAGCACTTACAGAAAAAAATAACGCCTTGAGCTGACATGGAGCGATTTAGACAATCTGACTCCACCAACGAGATTTAACATATCTTTTTTTTTCCTTTTAAAATTAAGGTCACATTTTACTTAGTTTTGCAAACACAATACAATCCAGGATTTACTGAAGAGGGGTATGGACAGATGTCCGATGTGGCGAACAATTTTGGTCCCTGGAAAATTTAATTTCCTAAGTTTTATGGGGTAATTGTTGGTTCTATCGAGCCTTTGGACCAACTGGGTTTTTAGTCATTAAAATATCCACTATGTCTCCCTATGTTCTTTATCAGAAAGCGCGCTTGCTTAAACGAAAACTCTTAAAATCACTGACCTCCGGCTTGTGATTTGCACAATTTTCTCGTGTTCTCCCAACATCCTGCATGGGTTTTTACGCTGGTAAACCGGTAGAAAGTGCGGTCTATTCCTTATACAAACAGATGATTGCAGGAAACAATCTTCCTTTCAAAATTAGTTTCATCATAATTCTGTAAAATGGATCAACGTTGACAAATACATATCGGTAATAGTGGCTTTCAAGAATTCTGTCTAAGTGTACATTTTTGCTACAAGGAAAAAATGATACGACTTATCTGATTGAAAAAATTACCTAACTTCTAGAATTCGAACAAGAATTTAAAGCGGAGAAATCAAATTATTCTGCCAAAAATTATTTTACTGTTCTGATATTTTAAAAACGACGAAGTTATCCAACTAACCTAATTTTCAAGTTACCTTACTTCTCGATTTCTTTAACGAGCTCAAAACTTACCATCTCTCTTACTTTTCTATCTACAAACATTACGCTATCAAAATTGCTGATGGTAGCAGTATGCAGGATCGCTCACCGTGGAGTCTCAGTGGCTATGTGCACTTGGTTAGAGCATCGGAGCGCGGAATCCGAAAATCTGAGGTTCGACTCCTTGTGGGGACTCATAATTTTCCCTTTGTCCCACGTTCGTGACGAGACGAAAAAAACATCTTCCTCTAGGTTATCCAATTGTTTTATTTATCCCCCGAGAGTTTTTAAGCTTTAATACTCTGTTAATTTTCGCACGAACACCCATACAGCGTGTCTTACCAGAGGGATCAAGCACTATTCGATTTGTTTAAGGTACCGCACCAAGTTGTTGCCGTGGTTACTGATACAGTTTGGGCTCTCGAACATGCAAGTTCATTTACAAATAAATGTCTTTTCACAATCATCAAGGGTCAGCACAATGAAATTAACTTACGCCCCAGCAGTAAATCTATACAATTATCTATTTCCAGTCTGTAAATGACAACATTATGACTGTGCATTTCTCTGCTGTGCTGTGACGACACGCTGAGATGAGATTTGCAGATCATCGCTCGCGACATGCACGTCACGTGGTATTATGACAGTTGTTGCACGCGATCGTTTAAAAACAATCCAATGGCTGGGTATTTTTCGATATATCCTTCTCCAAAGAGATCATAGATCGAAAGAATGGTTCTATATTTTTCAAGATTTCTCTTGGTAGACTCCAAATATTTATGTTTCATTGGAGCAAAAACTGTCACATTTCAAACATTTCCTGGTGAGTTAAATTATACGGAAATTCAACAAAAAAAATTTAAATGTTTGTTGTACGTGTTTACTTCGGTTAGTTTTGAGACCAATTGTTTTTTAGCGCATAAAGCTATTACAATTTTTTCGCCGTTTTGGAGAGATGGATGGAAATTTAGTGTGCCAAAACAATAAGGCGAAAGTTCGGTTTAAAATTAGTAATACGTCTCTCCATTCTGGAAACAGGAAATGTACGAACGATTCGGTAAATGGATTTTTCCATAGCTTACTGTTTATCTGAAAATTGATTCATCTTATACATTATTAAGAGGGCTTTCAAATTCATTTTTTAAAAGTGTTGCAAAAAGAAAAGAAAAACAGCGGCGAAATCGAGAGTTGGCTAATTACTCACGCCATTTCAATGGTGAAGGCCACTGGCTAGTGTTCTACAACGGATGGACAACCAAGTATTGAATAACTCAACTGTAATGATAAAATAATGTATAGAGGCTACTTCCAGTACGTTCTGCGGTCATTAAATAAATTAAGTCGTTTATTGGTGTGAGCTAGCCATGTTGGGTTCTTACGTCTTAGTTTGTTCTGGGGAATTATTAAATGCCAAAAGCAGTTAACGCCTATTTAACAGCATTATGTCTTCATCAATTGAAATTTAGCAGGTATCCAAAAATTACCTCTCTTTTTTAACATTTTCATTTGTTTTAAAGGCATTCTATAGAGCGCAAGGGGCGTGCTCATCACACAGAAGCATCTCGGTATCTTGTGGCTTTCCAGGTCGTGATCATATCTAATTAGCAGACTGTGATCACGTTTTCAACTCGTGATTTCTAATCAGAATTTTAGTGGCTACTGCCTCCCAGAGGAGGCGAAGCCACCTGTATCATTCCTTTGTGATCACGCTATCATCACAGGCATAGTCGCCGCGTGAAATGTTATTCCTGTGAATCACGCCTTTGACACCAAATATTTTCAGTCACACATTTTCCAAATTCACCAGTTAATTGTACATAATCAAGATCTTGAAAGTGCAAAACTCACTTATTTTGATCCAAAATTAAAAATAATCTCTTACTGGTGGGAAGTTTAGAAACGAAATCAAGCTTTAAAGAGACATCGAGGCCTACCGATGAACGTCACGTTTCGCTGTGGAGAATAAAATCGGTATCAAGCGTGAGCAAAGTATTTATTTCATGCAATTGCATTTAATTTCATCAATTTATTGCATTGATGATTATTTATTGCATTGATGATTATTTATTGCATTGATGATTATTTATTGCATTGATGATTATTTATTGCATTGATGATTATTTATTGCATTGATGATTATTTATTGCATTGATGATTATTTATTGCATTGAATTTCATTAAGACACATGTACATGTCGTAATTCAAATGTTTGTTTGGTGTCAGGGACACTTAGGACAATAGGCAATTTCACTTTTTAAAATTTTATTTATTTATTTATTTATTTATTTTTATCATCAACCTGATTGGAACAGGATAGTTACAGAAGACTGCAAATACTAAACATAATTGTTTTAAGCTCCTGAAGAGAGAAATGAACCATTTCCTTTTTTTTATTCATTTCGAACTCCTTCCTCCTCGCCTCCGTTTCTTTTAACTGCATTGCTCAACCCTAACAACTATCAGCAACTGATATAGGTACCGTTTAGTGATTAATAACAATTGAACACCAGCATTGCTTGTGTAATGAGAATTACCTTACAAAAAATTCAAAGAGTAGGTAAAGTCGTATTAAGCAATACTTACAGCGAAAGCTTTTACATGTAATTCGAGCTGGTGAACAGGTTTAGTTGAGTGTCAAAAGTCATGACTTATTCCTATTCCTCTATTATCTCTAGTTTACGATCATAACAGCCAATATTACTCACGTATGTCAATAGTGGAGAGCATCAACCTTGCATATCAGTAGTGAACTAGTTATAAAATCATTCACAGCGCACTGATCCGTTTTCAGGCTTTTCAGGTCATTGCACCAGGCTGTGCTGGAAATTTCATCACGGTTTTTTCGCTATCAGACTTTTACTATTTCATATACGTTGAATTTAATGTAATGTTCACTTTACGACGCTCAGTTGAAAATGCTCTAGGTAACATAAATGTATTTATTAAGAGTTGTACAATTTCTCTAAAACATAATAATTACTTTCACTATTCTCCTCTATTTTCACAGTTTTAAAAGCTGACCTACAAAAGGATTCGACCTCTCTCAGTTTCCTCCGAGTAGACCATTTATGATTTACGCCAATTTTTTCTTTCTTTTTTTAATCTTTATAAAGAAATAGTGGTAAAACTGTTTATCTCATTTGCTATGCGTTTAAATTTCACCTCGGGCATGGAACACAAACACTTGACTGGGGAATCGAGGGCAACTTCTAACCCTTAAACCTTACCCTAACCTAAACCCAAAATTCTTAACACTGGTATTTGGAATTTCTTTTCCACGCCATGATGCATAGTTTCATAGGACTGGAACAAGGGAATATCTTTCTATCAAAATTCTTCAGCAAAGAAACTTTGTAATTTTGGAGTGAAACTGCGATAAAAACAGTTAAACTTTAATGCCATACCTTACTGCCTCACACTAGGTAGTAGTTACATACAACATTCCTTACATAATCGTGTTCCTTTGTTTTTAAAGGAACACACCATTAACACTAATAAAAGCGGCATCTAATTTTTAAAATAAGCTGAAGCAAAAATTATCATACCGTGCTATGTATTCCTTCCTGTTTAGCAGCTTTCAGCGTTTTGAGAACACAGTTTCGTTGTGTTTTGCTAGTTACCATGCTACTTAATGTTCCTGCTTGTCTAAGATTTTACTAGAAGCATTCTCCTTCTCTATTCTTTTCATTTTTTGTTTGTTACTAGTTCTTTCAGCAGTAATTCGCTGTTTGTGATTATTATTACGAAACTGATGTTTTGTAAAATGTGAAATTCAAATCATTTTTGATTGCAAGTTAACAGGACATCACCAACGTATAAACCCTATAAAAAAAAAATAAAAAATCATCATAAAAAGAGGACTTCTCAAAATCCCTGAAGTACGTGTACCTGAGGGTCAATTATTGAGTCCTCATATTTCTTGAATATTTTGCTTCATATTCAGTCTGTACCACAGTAACGTGAGGGGCAAGGAGGTGTTTGAAGTCTGTAGATGAAGTAGGATCCACATTTGTTTACAAAAATCCCTTTGGAGTATTGGCAACCAGTAGAGCGATCACTAAAGCAGACTTTCCTGCGAATTTCACTATCTTCCACTCTAGGATAAGCACCATCCAACCAGCCTGGGAAGTCTGTGCCACATCTGTATGCTGGCACACGTGTCGTTGGCATTTTTGTTCCTGCAGCTCCCACAAAACGATACCATCCCTCAGAGAGTTGGCTGTCACACAGCTCTGAAGCGGGAGGTGTTGCATAACTTATCTTTCTATTGGCATCACTCAGGTTATTATAATGATAGCAAGGATCAGCTACAAAGTAAAATGGCAATTGCAATAGGACTGAGATTATTAAAATCAATGGTCCAAGATATATTCTATCGTCATAAGCCTGGCAGCTTGCCAATCAGTTTTGAAACTTGGACTTATAAAGAAAAACGATTAGGCTTAATTAAGGGGTCAAGTTTTTTTTCAATTTTTGTCTTTGTTTTTGTTTTTTACCGAACTATAATTCTTGCAGTTTACCAATCAGCACCGAAACTTGCGTTTTACAAAAACAATCATTTCTAAGCATTTACAAAAATATTAACTTGTACTTTCGTAGGACACTTTTGGCCGGGTGAGGAAAGTGATTTTAGAAATCACACTGATTTTTTCAAATGACTTGTCTCCAAAAGAATCAAGCAACCTGGGAAATGAAAATTTTTCAACACTGTTAAAATTTTGTGTGCAGCTAAGCACTTGCAAGTTTATTGCGAAAGGCCTCATTCTGAAATAAATGAGTCAAAAAAAGTATTAGTATGACATATTGAAGGGCAAATCAGCCGACTTCAACAAGTTGTAAATGAAGTAACAAAACGTTTCGCCAGAGAATTTGATATCACTGAAATACAAAAATTTGGATGAGATAGACACGAAAAATCGACACTATGGTTGTTCATGGCCACCTGACCAGGAACGATTCAAACCGAGTCTACTGAATGCTTGCTCTCACAAGTCCAAGGTCAAGAAAGAAACCAAACCTACCTTTACAGCTCAACCCATCTGCAATGTATCCTAAACTGCAAGTACAGTTGTACGAACCCTTGGTATTAGTGCAATAGGCATCCCGATGGCAAACGTTTATTTTGCACTCGTCAATGTCTGGAAGAGAAAATACACACATAACTTAGACTTGGAAATTGGATGTACAACGTAACAGAATAACACTATGCATGTTCAAGGTTGCGATAAAAGTTGATAGTGTCCCTTATAAGCATCAATAACCACAGTGAAAAGAGCAGCATTTCCCACAACTAAATCTTACACTTAAAGGGAACTGAGGCGCGATTAAAAATGAAAAAAAAATTAAGTAAAAAATAGATAAATGAGAAAAAATGTTCAGTACACATCAGCCACGTATATGATTCAGCAACATAGAGTTACCATTTAATGTTTATATTTAGCAAATTCATTGAATTACTGCGCCTTTCAATGAAATGTCGAAACGAATTTACGAAGTACTTTCCTCCTTTACCATATAATATATAGATTTAGCCAAGCCTAAAAGCGGAGCTCTTGTTAGTTTATTTTCCAGCCCTTCATTATTCTAAATAAAAACTGAAATAAGACTCTTCAGCATTGGCGTAGAAGAGTTTCTTCGAGGGGATTTAGAGACCAGTCCGGGGATTGGAAGTGGGGAAACAATTGACGAAGTCTGGAACCTGGAGACGATGTTCTTTTGCTGGCTTCCGAGAACGCAAAATTGTTGTACATGAAGAAAACAAGATGTCTGTATAAAAAGCTATCACTTTATAAGTATTTGGGTTTCTATCAAAGAGCCGTAAGTACTCTCAGGTTAATTAAGTCCTGGGTCAAAAATGATTTTTGCCTCCAGTGCCCCCTCAGCAAGGTTCACGGAATTCGAGTGGACTGCGTGAGTAACCATAGTTACTTGGAATCAAGATCGCGTCGTTCGTGAACGGCATCCGCCATTTTGAAGTGTCGGCTTTGCATTGGTTTTTCCCATCTTCTGCTGAATCCGACAATTTAGAGGAAGACATCAAAAGAAGGTAATAACATTTTCTTTGCTATCTTCATTTCCTCAAAAAATGTCATGATATCGCTATCTTAAAGCGAAAGAGAACCCTTTTGAACCTACGAAGACTTCTAAACACCGCTCTCAACATGTTCATTGACTTCACTGCAAATACAATGCAACATGAATTTATAATATAGCGCTCATTTCTAGAGCTCAATAGCGTTTTGCAATGTTTGTAACTTATGCATAGAAAAAAGTACTATGTTTTGTAACAAATGTATAGAAAAAAGTTTCATTGTGGGTATACCATTCAATTTTGAAATTAAATTTAGCTTGATAAATCCTCTATCATATCATGATGTGTATACTTATGGTGTCTATCAAAATTTAGGCTTTTGAACGCTTTGGAAACAATTTCTCCAAGAAGCAGATGAATTTACTTACAAAAGTAATCCCCCAAAGCAGTTGTTAGGAAAGTTTAATTGCTTCTGAACACTCGCGTGTCAAAATGGCGGACACTAAGTTGAATACGTGACTGCGAGTTTTCAAAATTCCCACCTCTTAAACAGTTTTAATTTGTCTTTTTTCCAAATAAATAGGAACCTGTAGGATTACTTTCATTGACAGCAGTTGGAACCAGGTAAAGGCTAAGATGTTTTCGGGCGAAAACCATGATAGAGGAAGCAGCTTCGCAGAGACAAAACTTGATTTAATTTGCCTAGCACATCTCTTTTTTTTGGCAGCCATCCCAAGTGGGAAAACAATGAAATATTCATAGCGATAACTGCATTTTGATTTGCCTTGTTTTTAGTGGTGGGAAATTGCTCAAGAAAGCAACCGAAGAATTTGGCGCCTAAATTAACTGTTTTTGGCTGTTGAGAGTATCATATTACACTGCCACAATTCAGTCCGAGAGAGATGGTAGTGATACACATTTCTGCCAAGTATGAGAAAAATCCCTCGCAAAATAGCTAAGTTATTCTCAATTTTGTGAAAAATATGGGTTAAAGGCAGGATGACCCAGGCCTTTATTAACCTGAGCTTAGCGTTCGAAAAACCTCAATTTCTTTGTAGCTTTCTGTTTTAAGTAGTTCTCTGGTGAAACATTTCAATTAAGCTCTTATTTCTGAATTCTCCTTGCAGTTAACTCTATTGAACAATCAACATACATATGAACCCCTCTTATGTGAATCAAATTCACCTGTGCAATTTTGTCCATTTCCAGTATATCCAGGCTGACAATCGCACACATGTGATCCAATGGTGTTGGTGCAGTTTGCATTCTCGTGACAAGAGTGGTTTCCTTTACACTCGTCAACGTCTATGAAGTCACAGATGAAAAAATTGAGATTTCAAAATTATGCAAAAATTGCCGTGCATAAGCCATTACCGTGTTTAAGAGTGCAAGCCATGGCTGTTTTCAACCTTTTGCTGGATTGCGGAGAACGCGAGATTGTCGTACCTAGTGAAAACGAGTTATCTCTGCAAAAAAGCTATCACTTAATAACTTTTAGTCGAGTAACTGTCTCACCTATTTTGAAGAATTAAAACATGGCTTGCCACGTTATCAAAATAAACATCAACAAATAACAAACCAAACAAAATCTGATTGTACTATTCAATAAGAATCTAACGGCTTTTGAGACTACTGAAGGTTACGTGTACAATCATGCCCATCTCCGATAAATCAGATTTGCATGTACACACGTATGATCCGCATGTGTTATGACACGTAGCCTCCTTGTGGCATTTTCCAGTGAATGCTTCGCATTTATTAGTATCTGTCGTAAAATTAGAAAGAAACAGAGGAAAAAATTCATGAATAAAATATCAACTAAAGACAAAAGCATTTTGGTTTCTATCAAAGAGCCATAGGAAAAACCTCAATTTATTTGTAGCTTCCTGCTTTGAGTGGTTCTCTGGTGGTAACTTTCAATTAAGCTATCATTTCTGAGCTCTCCTTGCAATTACTATATTAAGCATTAGGCACACATATGAACTGCTCTTATTTTTCCATGGAAGGGCGTCGAACATTCAAGGTAAATAAAAAAATAAAAACAAAACAAAACAAAATAAATACAAAAAACAAAAAAGGAACAAACAAGCAGACAAACCAAAACAAAACTAAACGAAAATATACAAACGAGCGAGCGAAGAATACATTACACACGCTCAATGAAATATTGTAAGAAATTGTTCTTAGATTCTAAGGTTCAGCACCTTATACAATGAAAGAAATTCACGCCACTTTCAGCAACTAAAGAACAGTTGTCATACCAGCACTGAAAATCAGAAAAAAAATCTCGTGTACGTACATTTCAAGTGTTGACTTAGACTTATACCCTTTTCACAATATTCTCCTTCTAATCCAGGAGGACACAAACATCGATATCCCTTGAGTGTAAATTCAGACTGGTAAGTTGCGTTATTTCTGCAGTAGGGACTCTTGTCACAAGCGTCCTACGGAAGAAAAAGAATTAAAAATGAGAGAAGAAACGAAATACTGAATGATCGAATACACGAAAACTTGCAAAAACATTAATTATTGTTATTATATTATTCAAAGGCCACAATTTCGAAAAATCGATTTGTAGCTCACCTTCGACCCACGATAATAAAAATTGGCATCAGTTGTCAAGTCACTGTCGTATTTCAGATGTGCTATGGTGAATATAATCATCGCTTTATTTCCGTAACTTGTTTTCTGAGAATAACTCATTAATCTGTTCATCGTTTTAATTTATTAATATTTTTTCTCATGTCGAACAAAGTCCACCCACATCATTTTTCTGCTATTGAAGAAATATCTATCACAACAACAGAGTTTTAAAAACACTGAAATATATATTTGAATTAATTTCAGTCTAAGGAATCCTTGCTATGAGATTGATTATGGAAGAACACAGAATTGAAAAATTGCACGAAGCTTCTGTGCAAAGGTTTTGTTAAGGATCATCTCAATTATGCTAATTGTTCTTTGGCAAGTTTTGTAGCCTCCAATTCGAAAAGCAATATTTAGAAGGATTTTGCGTCAAAGGTTTTATTCTTTCAATCCCACCCAATGGTTAAATTATAAGAAGACGCGCTACCCTATTTTTATAGACAGATGTTTAAAACCAGTACAAATTGGTCTATTCCAAATGCCAGCATTGTTCTTCTATAAAAAAAAAAAACTTCGCTTAAGTTGGCTAAGAGCGGCCAATTTTTTTTTTTCCATGCAAATTATCGAATTCCCGTCTGCAACACCTCAACGAAATGTTTTTGACAGAATTTATTATCCGTCCATGTAAATATGAGCTGAGCGTTAGGATTGACGTCGTTTTGAATGAAGCAATTCTTCATCGTAGCAATCCTTAGTTTTTTTGTAACAACTGCAAATTTCCGATATGGTCCATCATAATAACACCCCTTTGTTAAATATTATTAATATCTGCAAAAAAAGTTCACAAGACTGAGATTCCTTCTTTTAAAATTCATGTTTGCTGAGTTCAGGATTTTAGATTTTTTAAAACGACACTTTATAAGCTCAGTGCATTCACTGTTGTGAATCAGCGAAATAGGAATAAAGAGTGATGGAAAATAAGATAGCTCGGGCTAAAGAATGGATGTAGTGATAGAAAATGATTCGCAGTTTGCTACTTACCTTTACCAAACGTTAAGTAAGTCATCGATGAAGTCCAGACCGCGAATATTAGAAACGCTGAAAATTCCATGCTTCCTTAAGACAACAGGGCTCAATATTGATGTTTTCAATATGCTGCAAATTCGTGTCGACCACCTGCATTGAATAATGGTTAAGTAATAGAAACCGCCTTTTTGTTATTAAAAATGGGATCTTAACAAAGTGAACAGATGTCAGTCCTGCCCCTTGTAAAGTTATTGATGCAAATAATATACGTGGGTATGCGTTTTAAATTCTGCGAATGATCACCATTTCAATGTCTTCCTTTGTACCAGTTAGAAACACTTTGGTTTTAAAGGGCTACGATTCCACAAGTGTTCATCAACATATTAGAAAAAGGGATTTTGTCACACAAATGTCCATAACATCATCTTCAATTGCTTCATAATTACAGTCAAAGGGGTGCGTTTAAGACGATAACATTATAAACATATTCTTAAGAACATTATAGATCCATAGATTCAGTTTTTTTTCTTTATTTTCCTTTTTTTGTTTTTGTTGTTTTTGTTGTTGTTGTATTTTTTTTTCATCCTCAGGGGAAAAGTCCTTGCAAGATTGATTGAAGAAACGAAAAGAAAATTTTCACAAAAATATGGCAATCGGTGTGAAGGACCAGACGGGTTGGCGTAAACTTATCCCCCCAAGAAAGACAGTAGCCCTGTTCTCGCACAGTTCGCTTTCATTTTCCAAAAACATGAATTCTTAATTTGGACTATATCTTGAAATAAATCAGAAGTTATAAATAAGCCACGTTCTTTCATGGATTGTGAGTCTCTTGTTTAAATTCGACGAAATGAACGAGGGAAATAGTGTTTGTACTTGTTAAGCTGTGCCACCCACCTTACATCGCGCAAAATATTTTTTCGTCTGGCCCTTCCAGTAACTCGAAATAATACAGGAACACAATAATTTAAAGATGTCTTTCCTATTTGAAGTCCCAAGGAATTATTCATTTTATCTTCCCTCGCATTCATTAAGGTCAAGATTAATTAATGATGAGTTCTAATATGCTCTTTAGTTTGAAGAAACAGAAAATCTCCCCTAGAACTACTGAAATTCTATAAATTTGCCGAGCAACTTACATAATAAGATTGCATAAAGAGTGCCAAGGCAGAACCCCTAGGATATCTCATAATGATTGAGCACAATCCAGTGTAGACAGCTGCTATACTTAATCCAGAGCTTTGGTGAGACGATGCTCTGAATATTGTTTCAAGCGTCTCCTCCATCTCAAGGATAATAGCAAATTGATATTTGGAAAAGGTTTGCCGTAATTTATTATTTGATTAAGCCAAACTATCCAGTATCGGATCTGGCCTCCAAGGCCTTCATTGGAATACCTTCTAAATTATAAAACATTTTCAGGTTTTCCTTCGTTAGATACAACTGCTACAGACTTAACGGGACCAATGAGCCAACAATTAGTTCCCGACTCATTTTTCTGATTAGGAGACATGAAATCAACTTCCATATTTTTCAAGGTCTTCTATTTCAAAATCATCAATTTATGGGGATGAGACAAAACCATTTTTGTAAGGAAATCTTGATAAGTACAGAGCGAAAAAAACGGCTATAGTTTTTAACAAGTTGGATATTTCAAACGAAGAAGACTTTTGTCATCAACTCTATATTTTTTTACTGTAATTTGAACCCAGACAGCGGGCTTCGTCACAGCATTAAATCCTCTCTCATCGCTCTTTTGAATTTCCTGTCGTTCCCAGTTTCACAATTTGCGAAGAGCTTGGAACGGCCAACACTGACTTTTTCAATGAGAGAAGAGAAGGGGTGTAATTATAAACTTAAAGAAATATCACTGAAAAAAGGTTCAAAAAGGAATCCTGTTGTAGGAAACTAAAAATTAAGGATAATGATCCTGTTTTTCTCAAATAGCTGAAGTTGTTTTCTCGCCAAATGTTTTTTATACCCACATTTGGAAGCTCGGTAAATTTCATTTTCGCTTGATATCAACTACACAGAAATAGAGGGGTCAAGGGTGGATATCCAGTTTATATCATGGAATGAAAGCCAAATTCAAGTTATCCATGCGTTAAGTATGATCATTTCTTACCTTCAAAGATCCAACGTTCTTTTGTGCCCAACTTAAGTGTTATTGAGTTAAATGCGTATCCTTTTATCACTGTCTGGTAGCTACGGTTACGATAGCAACTGTTGGTTTCAAGCCAAGAGGATCATTAATACTAGAAATGAACTTCCCTCTTCCTGTTTAGGCTCTTTGCACAAAAAGATAAATTGGTAAAAAAATACCAGGTGAAAAATTTAACCTAATGCAACGGATTGACTTGGAGTAATACGTCTTGGACTATAAATTGTTATTATTAATTCCTTGAAAGTGTCCCCTATGGTCAAGTGCCAAAGGTGTTATAATTGTATAATTACTGATCCTCGTAAAACCTTATTGTGCTCCTTCTGCATTGTATTAGCGATTTCAGTCCAAGAAGGTTATTAGGTCTCCAGTACGGTCCAAGTTTCTAAGGAAAATGAGGGCGAGTTTTTTAGATATTAACCACCTAAATGATCAAATGCACGAATTGACATATATATATATGACAAAGTCAAGCACCAGTTTCAATAAACATGTGCTTGACTATTGAGTGTTTATTAAAAGAATGTAAAGCTGAAGAGGTTCCCTGTGGCTTTTTTCTTCGAACGGTTATCGTAAACAGAGGAAATTCATGTGAATTGAAGCTGAAAAAAAAATATTCTTGTCTTGCGTCAATGAACAGATTTATACCAGTTTTCGAAAGTTTTGTAAGTGTACAAATCTAGAATGACATTTTTTAATTTTACTTTTGCTAGCCAACGTAGGTTGTTAGAATCGCTTAGCTATGGTAAATATAACCAACTAACATAGTATCACAACCTTGTTAAATACCATTAATGTCTTCAAAACAAGTTTTCAAGACTACGGTTCCTTCCTTTAAAAATCATGTTTGTTGAGTTCAGGATTTAAGTTTTGTCATAACGACCCGTTATAAGCTTAGTGCATCAACTGTTGTGAATCAGCAAAATAAAAATAAAGAGGGATGGAAAATGACACGGGCGGAAATAAATTAGTTTTAAACAGAAATAACACCACCTGCATTCAATAATGGATTAAGTGATAGAAACCGACCTTTTTGCATTGAAAATGGAAGGTTAACAAAGTAAATAACGGTCAGTTCAGTGCCATTGAAATGATTGAAGCTAATAAAATACGTGGGCACGCGTTTTAATTTCTGCTCATAAACGCATTTGTGATGTTTTCCGTTTTGCTTTAAAGGAAGACTTTGGATTTGGTTTGTTTGTTTGAAAACTTACTCTGGTCTCGAGGAAGTCTTGGACCAAATACTGACGATTCGTGTTGGAAATTATTTTTCTGTCAAAGTTTATATCCATTTTGCGCGAAAGCCACAATGACCATAATTCACGGACTACAAGCATACGCAACACACACGATTTGCTCCAACTTCAAGGTCTTTCAGCTACAATACAAATTCAAGTTGACAGTGAGGACATACAGATTAAACAAAATTTGCGATGCAAATTTACTTTGATATGCCAAATACAGCGAATGTATAGCTAGCTTGAGCTTGAAAGTTTTTAATCAGTCATCGACAGTGAAGTTGAAATGGATTAATGGCGCTGCAAATATTTAAGAATTTGTTCATGCTTAGCGTGCGTATATCGAGTTAGGATGCACTCGGGAAGTTTGGAAAGCACGAAAAATGCACAAGGGTAGCTCGAGTCGCAGCCGAGAGCAACGCTAGCTTTTTAGTGTTCTCCAAACTTCCCAAGTACATCCATAACTCTATATACGCACAGCTAAAAGCATGAGCAAATTCTTTTACAACAGAGCGACAACAAGGATCTGTGCGAAGAAGCCTTTTATTGTGTTATTGTTTGGGTTTTGGTAAATTCCCAATTAACAACTGTATACTTTATTCCCCGGGTTGAACAAATTTCAGAACAACAATTAAAACGGAAATTTTACCTTTAAATGTTGGTAATGACCAACTGGTGACCTTTTTTTGTTCCCAGTGAATGTCTTTCGGCCAAAATTTGCTGCAGCTGGTCTACTGACAAATTTGCGAAACGTGCAATTTGCGAGTTTTTTCGGATTTATTTTTGTTGCTTATTGGATCAGGACCTAAAAGGTCAATGCCGATAGAAAAATTTTGGGTAGTCCTTCACTGGTTTCTTCCATATTTCAAAGAGAAAGAAAACTGCATTGCACCTTAACAGGACGGAAACTCTGAAGTCAGGTAACAAAAAAAATGCTCACGTCATCTTATTTACGCACGTGTGTGCGTAAATAAAGATTTTGTTCATAGTGGCTCAATATGACTTATATAGGGCAAACACGCGCGCTATGCACGCCGGGCTGGCGCGTGCCGTGAAGTGGAACTTTGTCGCCCGCTGTTGTTTGAGATTGTACAGCGGAAATGCGAATAAAAGTACAAAGCAGTTTTCAAAATGGCGGCTGAAAATAGCATTTTGAATGCTATTGTGGCTCTTCGTCCTTTACGTGATGAAGTCGATAATTTCTTTTTGTTTGAAGAAGAAGTAAAAACAGCTCTCACTTCAATTTTTGAAAAAAACCGTGTGGGCCAAAGCTCTTTGAAACGAGCTAAAATGTCACAAATTCCAGCGACAGCACTCCTGGAAGGAGAAGTGAAGATGTGGCTTAAGATGCTCCATAGGCGCCTCAGTCCAAGAATGAAGGCCCGAAGCGCTTGGACTGTAGAGTTTAAAAGGGCGATGTCCTCGGAAATATTTTCCTTAATTTTACAGATGGTTAAAAAGGCCCGTTCCGCTTATGGTGTTGTGCACAACGAAGAAAAACACACAGATATAATCTACTATAACAGAGAGAACAGACTGATTCGAGATTTTGCCCAGTTATCTGAGCTAAGCAGAGACTCAGTCCGAGAATTCCTTATTAAGCAGAGTAAAGGAACAAGAAAAGGAACTTCAAAAGTTTCCATAACTTCTGAAACGCCTTTCACCATCACATTTATTAAGAGGACACAGCAAGTGGTGGGTATTGTCTCAAGTCTCTATATGCACCATTGACTTGGTTTTCAGTTTCTAAGCCCTCTAGATAGTCTGGGTCAATTTCATGAACAGTCCCAATGTCAATCTTTTTTAACTGTTCTACAAGGTTACTATAAGTTAGAAGCTTTGGAACCTTACAGCCTTTACAAATTGAAATACTTGTTCTTTTCCCTGGTTTGCCTTCATTTGATTTCATTGAAAGCACCAGTCTTACACTTTTGTACTTTCGTTTCCCCATTACACCACTTGCATAATATGTTGCAATACTTCGAACAATGTTGTCATCTGACTTTTCAAATTCTAACACACTCTTCTTATACTCTTTACAAACTATTCTATTGGTCAACTGCTTGTTCTCTGTCACATATTTTGTTAACTTATCTAACTTGCATCTCTTTTGCAGAGTGTCAAAAATTCCCTCGAAACAGGCTGAGGAATGTTCATTTGAGCTCCCATGAATTTTGGCAGCAGCTTCAATGGTTTCATGCCTCCTTTTTCTTGCGGTCCTTGGTCCCAGTGTTGATTCTCCATTGACAAGTGCAGTAGGGCTTCTTGTTCGTGCCTGAGATACCTGTCCCTGTGACTAAAATATTGCTAAATTAGACACTGGGTAGTAACACAATTATTTAAATTAGATGTGGTTGGATGATAACAAAATAGATATTTAGCCAAATCTTACATTCAATATGTTGATGTTTACAATTTAGAGACACTGTCATTTATGACAGTCTTTACTGACCAAATGAACACAGGCACTCGCTCAGGTTTCTTGCATAGGTACCGGCATAGAAGCCTGACCATGGCTGTCATTCTGGCACTGGCTCTGTGTTAAGTGGTTAGTTCACCGAAATTGAACTTCCAAAATATTTTTTTTTTATTTTTACAAAATTGAATATTTTTCTGTTCACATTATTAATAAAATTTGGCATAAAATTAAACCTCATCCAACCACTAATCAATGCAAACCTACAGACTTAGTTGGAGGTTGCGCCCAGCAGTTTTTTGCTGCATACTTACTGGTACTGGTAAAACAACCACAATAAAGAATCAAGAGTATACTCACAGGAATATTTTCTAATTCATTTGTTATGTCTTTGAAGTGTTCCCTGACTGTGGCCAACTGAAAGCAATTATTATACAAGTGATTTCATAAGCACTGATTGTTTAATTTCAAGTGTCATTTAGAGTTTAAACACATAAAAAGCTTTTACCCTGTCAAAATTGAAATTCAAGCCTCCCTACACATGGACCTCCACCACTTTCCTATAATCCTTTGTTACAATATTCTCTGATATTGAAAATAAAAATCTTCCTAAAACATTAATACTGGACAAATTTATCTCACCTTTTCTTGGGCTCGCTGGACTTTTTTGTACTCTGCCGATAGCTTGCGATTTTCATCAACAGCTTTCTCCCTTGCAACCTTGCGAGCTTTCATGAATTGAGCCAAGTTAAAGCGCGTGTTCTTTGTGTGCGGCATCCTAGAAATTAACTCATAAAAAACTAAGGAAAGAAGGCAAAATTAGGAAAACAAAAATCATAGAGCTTTTGTCAAGGCTTTGAAGTTTCGGTTCGTAGCAAAAAATTCTCGGATAAGTAGAGAAACTTAAAAAACTATCCTAGCCAAAAATACGATAGAAACGACAAATAAACCTTACCTTTTCTTTTACTATTTCCTCTACTGTCTCTTGCTAAGCGAACATCGAAGAAACCATGGCATATTTAGTATCAAAATGACGGGAAAACTGTGTACTTTCAGCACATTCGAGTTTTGGCGCCTTCGGACTAACTCCAGGACCGCTCGGAGGCAGTCTTCAACAGGCGTTAACTCAGTTCCAGGCTTCTCTAAAAACCACACGGTCACAAACGCCATATTTGTGGACGCTGATTGTTCCGCTTCAGAGCGCTCACCAGCCCGGCGTGATGTTATAAGGCAATTTTTCTTTTTCGTGATACGCAGGTTCTTGTAATTTGCTTGCGTTCTTTCAATATTATTCATATTTATTTGAATTGTCTACTGTCTTGTCTCAAGAAACTTTAAATCAGTACGTAATGATGGCTTGAAATTATTTCAAAATTTCCGGCTATTTTTGTCAAATCGTTCGCTTTTCTTCCCAAGGCTTTGTCACCTCAAGTTAGACAAAAAGCACAACGTTTTCCGTCCGTATAATGAAATCATCGCAATAACCTGTACACGATGAAACATTTAGCCGGCTTCACGCGCTCTTTAGGAGTTTTAAAACATAGTTCAAGCGCACTTCTACCAGAATAAACAATTCATATTTCCTTATCATTTAACATAGTAAATGCTTTGTTCAAGATGACAGAAAAGGCAGATATACCAGAAGCTACTAATGTCTTTCTACGAGACACAAAATTATTTCATTAATAAATTATCTCTTATGTTTTTCCATCTTGCCTTATTCTTCGGTGGAAAACGCGAATTTGTTTTGTTTCGTTTTGTTTTTACTTTTCCAATTAAAGAAATTTAAAATGAAAGAAAAAAATATATATATAATACATATTCGGTTGAAGGTACTCGAATTTTCAATTTACACTTAGAATTGTTTAAGTACTCATTAAGAGTGATATGCCATTGATAAATGGCAGAGCAATTTCGAACTTCAATTTAATCAAAGAAATAAAACGTTGGAAAAATTTTATGAGCCACAAATTTAGTTCGTAAGTCTCTATTGTTTAAATTGCAATTGTATTAATCTCGATGCACGGATGGTTTAGTCTCTGAAACTGAAAACTCTCAGACAATCTTTAGAGCTTATGCACGGACGAATTTTTTTTTAATAAGTCTTTCTTTATGTTTCTGTTTGTTTCTGAGGCGAGGAACTGTATATAAATTCAAGAAAATGTTCCAGAAAAGAATTGTGAAATTGTTTCGAAGACAGCTTTAAGACATGGGATTCGTCTCAGCTAAGAGACTCGCATTTTTCAAGGAACTCAGTTAGCGTGTGTCGCTCTTGGGGCCCTGTTTACTATTCGAGTTGTAATCAGATAGTTGTCTTCTAACTGTTGACTGGTCTCATTCGTGTTTTCAACGAAATGGAGAATTGCTCATTTTAGGTCACACGCTACGTGTTGGTTGACATTATTACAATGCAAGTTCCAGTGTGCTACAACTTCGGCCTCCACCGACGAGAAATTCTGCGCTCTCGCTTAAGAGCAAATACCAATAGCTCTATCAAACTAAAAAAGGTGCTACTATCCTGAAAATAGAAGTAAAATAGCGTTGTCGTTGTCACTTACCGGCATTGAACATTTCCATGCAGAACTCCCCAAAACTAACATCTGTTGCGTGACCCGAAGACTTTCCGTAGGAATTATTCAAGCGCGCTGTTCATGCTGTTTGCTATATAACAATTTCAGAACTATCTGCAGATCTCTATGATTATTCGCTTGCTTCGATCGAAAAGTATCTGCATTTTTTTTCTATTACTACGTGTAAATCTACATCTCTTTCGATCGAGTGTCGCCGGCGTTTAATTGCGTGACTAGTAAAATTTATTAAGAATGAGCCAGCAGTATTTTGACCAGTAGGCTTCCTGCAAATTTCCCTTGACGAAAAAATCCCAGGACATAGTCAGTTGTTTTCGTGAGCGAAGACAATAGATATGAAAGAAAGCGAGATGCAAAGGCCTCAATTTTCTTTTTTTTCTTTTTTTTTTTTTTTTTAGCTTAAGAGGACATCCGTACAAAAACTTTTCGCTTTCACCCTCTGGAATCGATGGATCGGGTCATAATAGGTCGAAAATTGAACACTTTCGCTCGTCTCGCATTTCAAAGATATTATGTCTAGGGAAACCTAACCAACATGAGCTCTTTTATAGACTCTCCGTCTTCTGTAAAATATAAGTTGTGTAGGAATTTATTGTTTAGAAGCTTTTAGCCATGCAAAAAAACAATGTGCTTCCCTCCGTTACAAAAAAATGTCGGTGAAGAAAACCTCTTTGTTCACCATGTGCCATTATTCAGAATTCCACAAAACTACGTATGTAAATTGCCGAAGGAAAGATCTTTAAGATGACGTAAAGTTTTCTTTGAGCAAATGTTTTCTCGCGACGCAGGAAACTCTTGAAAGTAGCACACGGAGGACACAAAATCACGCCATATGTTGATTGCGTGACCAAAGAGTTAAGGAGCATTCCTGCATTTGATAATTACTCAACGTCGTACAGGAGAACGTTTTCAGAAACAAATAACAAATTTATACCCAGTTTTGTTAAATTAATTTGTCTATTATCATTAAAAGTTTGTTTCTGCAGAGATATTCTGCCACCGTTCTGTCTAGTATGATTATGCACTAGTGCCAGCAACGGTATACGATTAAAAAAAATTGCTGTTCTCTCGCATATGAATCTTAAGTTTCTGCCCCTTGTTTGACTTGCTAACCTGTGCCTTTTAACTAGCCTATTGAAAACGAAAATCCACAAAATTTTACCTCACAGAGGCCCATGCAGGAGTTGAGTGAGGGCTTGCATGACCTACTTTGCATAATTGCGGTACGAGTCGTCGTGCTCGTGTGACAGAATAATTTGCTTGCTCGTACGACCGAAAAGACAGGAGTAAATTACTTGAGGTGGTTCCCTTGGTGTCGTGCAATAAGGATGTACAGGCTCATAAAAGTGCTTGGTGTTTTGCCGGAGTTAAGAACGAGAGTGAACTTAACCTTGCCCGAGCAGGTATTTTTTACATGAGTGCAAAGGATATAAACGCCTTAAAAATTTGTCCTTTCCACCGTTCTGAGCTTGGCGAAGGAGCCAGAATACCTTCAGAGTTCCAAATGATTCTAGGGATGTCAGCCCTGATCTCTCTAGAAATCGAGAGAGCTGTACAGGAAGTGGGAGGCACAACCGATACGAAAAAAGATTTGGCCTTTGTGACTTTACAGTCCAAACAATGCATAAATTCCTGGAAAGCGCATTTACTGCGTTCAACAAACCGGGATGAGTCCAGACCAGACGTCATCGATGAGCTCGATGAAACTTCTGCCTTGCTGGTCTTAGACCGGGCAATGAAATATCTACCAAAGAAATTTAGGGAGAGCCAAACAGACTGGTTTGGTTAGAGAGATCTGCCATGGTATATCACGGTTGCGACGAGAAAGGGAAATGATGGCAAGATTGAGATGATGAAATTTGTACACTTATTTGAGAAGTGTAACTAGGACAGTTCTGCAGTTCTTGCCATACTTAACGACGTCTTTCGTCGACTGAAGGATGTCATGCCTCATTTACAATCCATTTATCTTAGACAAGACAACGCCGGGTATTACCACTGCGCTTTAACCCTGGTTAAAGCCAGCAAAGAAGCAGAGCAAAACAATTTCTACCTACGCATAATGGATTTTTCAGATCCCCAAGGAGGGAAGGAATCTTGGGATCAGAAAGCTGCAACGGTCAAATCCCATATGGCCATCCATTTGAATTCAGGCCACGATATAGAGTAGGTATCTCAAATGCAAGAGGCAATAGAATCATTTGGGGGTGTCCCTGGAGTAAAAGCAGTGTTGTGCAGGCCTCCTTTGTCTTCCATCAAAAAGCCAGTGAAATGGGATGTTGTGAGCTTTGTCAACGACGTTCAGTATGGCGAGGAAGGTGTGAGAGTATGGAGATCCGGCTACAAAATTGGAAGTGGCGAATTCATTCCTTGGAGCAAGTTTCATGTTCCTGACCAGGACGAAATTCCAACACTTGAATGCAGTGCAGCAAGCGAAAACATAAAAGCTAATCTTGTTCCTATCAAGCCGAGACGAGCTGAGTTTACTAAAACATCTCAAAAGCACTAAGACAGCACTGATGAAGGTACCGATGATTCAAGTGAAGAATCGCACGATTCCACAACTAAAATTTTTTTTTTCTGCTCGGAAGAGGTTTGCATTAAGTCCTATCAACGCCAATCGTCATTACAGAAGCATCTCGAATGTGGAAGACACAAATATGTTCTTGAATATGAAACTCTTTATGACCGCGCCGTGCTAGGGTATGCCTTTAGACTGGAGAAGGGACCGAGTGCTGTGCCGCAACTGCTGGACACGGAATCCACCCGTCATCGTCTGTAGCTTCTCTTGAAAAGGGATGGACCCTAAAGCAGAGTCGTTCCCGCAATCTCGTTTCACTGATAAGCAAAAGGACTACTTGATAGCCAAGTTTGAAACTGGAGAACAAACGGGACAAAAGGCAGATGCTGTAAGTGTCTCAAGATTAATGAGGTCTGAGAAAGACGAAAACGGCGAGCTGCTATTTGACTGCTCTAAGTCTCTTAAATTGCTCAAATTTGTTAGAAGCTCCGAAAAGGTTATTTGCTGTTTAGAGCAGTGACAGTTAAGACAAGCGATATTGACTCTTTCGCGGTTAATTAAGTTTTGTAAATTTAATTGTCTTGCCTATACGTCACAAAGCGAACAGACATTGCGGTAATTAAAAAGTGTTTTCACTCCAGCAGAAAAAATCAACTTGGGTAAAAATAAAGGCAAAATTAGAGCCAAATGGATATTTAGACTTGCTTTTTCTTTTATACGTAATTGTGCTTATTTTAAAAAATGACCGTCGAGCGACCATAACTGTAGTTATGCTAATTGGGTCATGCAGACCCTCACTTAGTCTACTTAATTCTTGCAAAAACCTCCCTTTGAAAACTCTGTTGCTTTTTATCGAGTGCTACTTAAAAGGCACGGGAAAGCACATAGAGAAAGTTAAACAATGGGCAGAAACTTAACATTCGTATGCAAGAGAACAGCAAAGTTTTTAATCGTATCCGTTACTGGCACTGGTGCATAATCGTACTAGACAGAACGATGGCGGAACATCTCTGCAGAAACAAACTTCAAATGATAAAGGGCAAAGTAATTTAACAAAACTGGTTATAGCTATGTCATTTGTTTCTGAAAAAGTTCTACTGTTCGATCCGAAGTCATTTCGAAGGCAGGAATGCTCCTTAACTCTTTGGTCACGCAATCAACATATTGCATGAATTTATGTCTTCCGTGTGCTACTTAGAAGAGTTTCCTGCGTCGCGAGAAAACATTTGCCCAAACAAAACTTTACGTCATCTTGAAGATCATTTCTTCAGAAATTTACATACGTAATTATGTGGAGTTCTGAATAATGGCACATGGTGAACAAAGAGGTTTTCTTCACCGACATTTTTTTGTAACGGAAGGGAGCACATTCCTTTTTCGCATGGCTAAAAGCTTCTAAACAACCAATTCCTACATAACTTACACTTTATAGAAGATGAAGAGTCTATGAAATAGCTCACGTTGGTTAGATTTCCTTAGACGTAATATCTTTGAAATGCGAAGCGAGCGAAAGTGTTCAATTTTCGACCTGTTATGACCCGATTCATCGATTCCAGAGGGTGAAAGCGAAAAGTTCGTTTTTCTCGAAAATTAAAATACATTTGAGGAAAAACAAATACACAGCCTTTCTTGTCTTACTAGGGTCTACTTGTGTGCAAAAATTGAGACATTTTGAGTTTTCGACCCTTGCCATAAAAATTTAATTTTTGTTTGATTTTTGCACGGATGTCCTCTTAACAGCAGCTGTACCCTCTCCTGCAGTCTTCGTCTAAATTTTCCAAGGTCCCTCCTTATCTTCTGCCTTGTTCGGTCTGTTTCGACTTCTGAAGCTAGATCATCAGCATCGGCCTCTTCGTCCTCATTCATACTTAAAGAGGGGGACTTCGTCAATAAACCAATTTTTTTACAATTTTATTTTATCGCCGGTGTGTTGATGATACTTTTTGCTTATTTAACTCAGATCGCGATGCCACTACATTTTTCGATTATATCAACTCTAGGCACCCTAACATCAAGTTCGCTATGGTAAAGCAGGTTAATCACAATTTACCCTTTTTTGATGTCCTGATTTACAACCATGACCCCAGTGCCTCTCTAACTAGGGTTTACCGCAAGGAAACTTTCACTGGGTTACTAATTAATTATTTCAGCTTCACCTCGTACTCTTACAAAATGGGTCTCATTAAGACACTCGTTGATAGGGCGTACAAGATTAATAACACCTGGTTAGGGTTTCACGAGGACATCAACAAACTTACTGATATTCTAAAAAAGAATCTTTTTCCTGCTCATTTAATCGATTAGATTCTAAACCGTTACATCACTGGGACCCATAGCCATCATCATCCCCGGAGTACCCTTCCCACCACTTCACCTACGTTTTACTTTAAGCTACTCTACATAAGCCACTTTCCTGTTATCACTCGAAAAAAGATCCGCCATTTTGTTAAGCGCTATTGCAATGACTTAGATATTAAACTGGTTTTCTCTTCCTTCAAAATCGGTAACTTGTTTGGTGTGAAAGACCCAGTCCCTGACGGGCTCCGTTCACATGTGGTTTATAAGTTTTTATGTGCTGGCTGTAATGCCTGTTACATCGCTGAAACTTGCCGGCATTTAGAGAGCACTTGGTTAGTGACAGGGCCTCTCACATTTTCAAGCATTCGAAAGATTCTCCACATTGTCGCGCTTTGTGTTCAGCAGATAACTTCCATGTTTTAGATCACGCCTCTACCAGCTTTCAGCTTAAGATAAAAGAGGCTATTCATATTTAAAGAGAACAACCATCCTTAAATCAACAATTACACCATGTAAATCTAAAACTATCTTTTTAATTCTCACACTTTCATGCTTTACCTCTTTTCTTGTTGTCACTATTCATCTTAATTAGCATTGTTTTACTTACTATATAATTCAACTTCTAACACTTTGTACAGTAATTAACTGAAGATGACAGAAATTTCTGTCGAAACATGTTTTACAAACTCAAAAGTTTTGTCGCTTTCTTTAAATTCTTTATTTGCCTGCTAATATCAAGACCCTTTAGAAATAATGTTATAAATAACAGCGGTCTTTGAAAAAAAATAGTGATAGAAAAGGTTTCAGTTCTGGTCAATACTGACTTTTCATAGCCTTCTTCCAAATCTGAGGGAACGCGCTGAGGGGATTAAAAAAAACATGCAAGTGTGATAATAAAAGAAAGAGAATAAAAATACAAATAAAGAAAAAGGAGAAAACATAAGAACCCGTGTTGCAGTGTGCAGATATCTTCTGAGCCAGACCTACACACCTAAGCCCGACACCACGCAAAGAAACTCGACAGAGTGCTGTATAGCAACTGGCTCGCACGTGCATGCGGGAAAAGCCCTGACAATCAGCGAAAATATACCAAATTCAGACGATATCTGCAGTCAAAATACAGGCAAATTAAATAACAGAAGGGTTAAGAACTTTCTAGAAGCGTTTTCTTGAAAAAGAAGATGAATAATTTTTACTTCTCTGAAAGGTCACGCAGTCACACTACCAATATTATTTCTGCGTGGAATTTCTTGATGGTGGAAAGTGGAAAAAACATTTTCCAGTCTTAATTTCTGGAAACATGGCGCAGTTAATGAATTTTATGGGGCTATTGATATTTCCTTTCAAATGAGGGTGGCAAGGTTTCCCGTCATCCTTGGTCTGGAAAAGCCGAAGAGGTTACACACGGGAACTTGTGCTTCAACAAGCACGCGACATGTGACTTTAAAATCTCCTCTCCTGTTACAGTTTCCTTATTGTGAACTGTGCGATAATGATCATAAACAATCAAATTATAGACTAATTAATGCTTTATTCTGTACAAGAGCCCTATTTCCTGGTTTTAGCAAATCTTCAAAGTATTCAAAGTAATAAACGACAGAAGAAAGAAACGCTAGGATTTTCCCATCGATTTTTCGCCTACATGCATCTCTCTAAGCGTGAAATTTCAATTCCTTCAAAAAAAAACCTCGAAAGTTTTTCACATTTTTTAGCTTTCGTGATCAATCATCTTGGAAGAAGAGCTAAAAAATGTGGGTATATTTGGTCACTGTCTACAGCCAGAATTGCGTGACAGGTGACAGAGAAACTCGTCACAGTTGCAGATTTTAAAAGGCATCCAAGACAAAAATACAGTAGTGCCCAAAGATTTTTTGAATGGTTTTCAGAGATGAAATGATAGATTATAAAGGGGAATTAAGATTATTGTTGTACCTTTCTGGCAACTGAGGGGAGATATTTGACCTCAAAGTTGTCAAATATTTAAATGAATCGAAAAGTCTAAAAACACAGTCGTTTACTTGCATCTGTTGATTTACAAGCCGTCAATCAAACTGACTGATACTTTCGTCGAACATTTACTAATGATGATATTAATATGTGTGCAAACCTTCAGAGTAATTGGTTAAATACCACTGCGGTGAGAGCTTCATACATTTTGCCTATTTTGAAGCGATTTCCTTGGTGAAAACCAAGAAAAACCGGGGGATGGTCAATCTCCCCCCGGAAAAAACCAAAACAGAAACCACTTTGTCTTTTTTAGTTTTGGAGTAGACCCTTTAAACTGACAAACTTTCATTGAACTCGGTGAGATGGCATACAGCACGATTGTTCGATGCTCTCGTAGACACACGCTTAGTTTTACAAACACAATACAATCTAGGATTTACTGAAGAGGGATGTAGACAAATATCGGATGAGGATAACATTTTTGGTCCTTGGAAAATTTAATTTCCTACATTTTTGGGGTCTTTGTTGGTTGTTTCGGGCCTTTGGACCAACTGAGTTTTTAGGGATTAAAACATACACCATGTTCAACTAAGTTCTTTATCAGATAGCGCGGTTTCTAAACGTTTTTTTCACTGTTAGATTCCCCTCACTCTTCCCCAGATTTCCAAGGCGTTAATGACGCGTTTGCTATATCATCCTGTTTAAGCAAAACTGAAATTATATTTCATTGTTAAATCATGATGTCATTACAAATTAACTGAGATACTACAAGTGCCCTGACAGATCTACTGTTTTCAAGATTTTTCGTGGAAGACCCCAAATATTTATGTTTCAATGGAGCAAAAAACTTTCACAAAGTAACATCTCTTGGTGAGTTAAATGCTACGGAAATTCAACAAAACATAATTGAAATGTTTTTTGTACGCGTTTACTTCAGTTTGTTTTGCGACCAATTGTTTTTAGCTCATAAAGCCGTTTTTAAATCTTTAATTTTTTTCTAAGGCAGTCTCTAATGCTCATCACACAGGAAACATCTTGGTACCTTGCGGTTTCCCAGGCCGTGATCACATCTAAATACCAGTCTACGATCACGCTTTCCGCTTGTGATTTCTAATCAAAATTTGTGTGTCTACTGCCCCCTGAAGGAGGGAAGAGCACATACGTTATTTTCCAGTGTGATCACGCTATCATCACAGGCTTCCCAAGCCGTGATCACATCTAAATACCGGTCTGTGATCACGCTTATCACTCGTGATTTCTAATCACAGTTGATGTGGCGAAAATATATGTTATTTTTCTTTGTGATCACGTTATCATCACAGGCTTCCAAGACCATAACCACACCTAATTACCTGTCTGTAATAACGCTTTCCGCTCGTCATTCCTAATCACAATTTGTGTGTCTACTGCCTTCTGAAGGAGAGAAAGCCACATACGTTATTTTCCAGTGTGATCAAGTTATCATTACAGGCTTCCAAGGCTATGATCACACCTAATTACCAGTCTATGATAGCGCTTTCCACTGGTGATTCCTAATCACAATTTATGTGACTACCTCTCCCTATAGGAAGCGAAGCCACATATGTAATTTTTCTATGTGATCACACTATCATCACAGGCATAATATTATTGTTTTGATTTTATGCGGTTGTTTTTACAGAACGCACGGTTTGAATAAGTTATTTTTGCACTTGATGCGCGCGCTTTGCTTCTGCATAGTTATGATAAGCTATCTCGTATTTTTTCATGTATATCATTAATACGTAATCACGTGATTTTTCTCGTGCTATTTGGAATAAATAAGCACTTGTAAATTTTTTCAAAGATCACATATTGCACTCGCCCTAAGAGCTCGTGTAATTTTGTTATTCTTTGAAAAATTTTACTCGTGCTTATTTATTCCAAATTGCACTCGAAATCAAGTGATTACCTATACAAACTGAAGCTAAAATTATCATGCCGTGCTGTATATTGCATCCTGCATAGCAGCTTCTAATCTTTATGGAAACGAGTTTCGTCATATTTTGTTGGTTATCATGCTGAATGATGTTCCTGCTTGTTAAAGATTTCACCATCTAAGCATTTTACTTTTCTATGCTTTTCTTTGTGTTCGCTAGTAGTTCTTTTAACAGAAATCAATTATTTTTTGATTACTATTACGAAAGAGATACTTCGTAAATTATGAAATTCAAAGTATTTTTGACTACCCGTTAGAGGGACATAATCAGCGTATAAAATCGATAGAAAAAATGAATGTTTATCATTAAAGAGGACTTAGCAAAATCCCTAAGTGTACCTCAGGATCAATTTATGAGTTCTCTTATTTCCTAACATTTTTGTTCTACATTCAGTCTGTACCACAGTAACGCACATAACATTTTCCAGGCTTGAAAAGTTTGTAGATATAGTATGATCCACAGTTTTTCACAAAGATCTTCTTTAAGTGTTCGCAACCAGTAGAGCGATGACTAAAGCAGACCATTCTGTGAACTTTACCTTCTTCCACTGTAGGATGAACACCATCCAACCAGCCTGAGTGGACTGTACCACATCTGAATGTTGACACACGCGTTGTTGGCATTTTGGTTCCTGAAGCTCCCACAAAACGATACCATTCCTCAGGGAGTTGGTTGTCACACAGCTCTGAAGTGTCAGGTGTTATGTAACTTATCTTTCTATTGGCATCACTCAGGTTTTCATAATGATAACAAGGATCGGCTACAAAGTGAAATAATTATTACAACAGGACTTAGAAATGACAACTACATTAAAAAAGGAGGTGAAGTAATACTTGTGTGGGACATTTTTAGACCATGAGGCTAGGAAATAAATATGGGAAAAAAAATTTATTAACTACGAAAAGTAGTATCTGAATCTGTGTTTCCTCTTTCTTCAATAACGCATTAAAAGACAGCTTTCAGCAAACTTAAGGCGCAGCTAACGTAGTTTACATACAACTAAGCAGCAATGTGTTCGTTAATGGCCACCTGACTAGGAAAGATTCAGATCGAGTCTAACCTATAGCCACCTTAACTAATTTAATGGCGTAGTAGATACCAAAAGTACCTTCACAGTTTAAACCATTCCCGATATATTTAGGATCACAGGAACAGTTGTATGAGCCCTGAATACTAGTGCAAGAGGCATTCGGATGGCAGTTGTTCATTTTCACGTCAAAATCAAGCTACAAAGAATATCACTCAAAATAATGTTTCCCGCCGTCGTCTATTATTGTTGCAACGCCCATCCAAAGGCAGAAAGACACAAAAACCATCAACGATGAAGGGGTCCGTAACATGATTTAAGGTGGTGTAATACAAATAATCCAATACTAATTATGATAAAGTTCGGATATAACGCGTGCTGTCATCGGTCGAAAAAGCGTGCTCTATCGGAATACTGAAAACATAAGGCTGAGCTAAAACTGTCAGGCCATAGAAGAACCAAATTAAGGTTTCAAAACATGCCAAGCGCCGTAATTTACGCTATCATAACGTGAGCAGAGACGCAAATACTTCTCGACTACGTCTAGTGCTTCTCTCTACACTTCGTTCGCGCTCTAGCCGCTTCGGCAACAACGTACAAAAATTCATTATAATAGTCAAAACGAATATGAAGGCTCCTGAGATTATTGACTGTACCTGTACAGTTGCGTCCATCTCCAGTATATCCAGCTTTGCATGTGCAAACGTGTGATCCGTGCGTGTTGTTACAAAGAGCATTTACGTGACATTTGTAGGGATATGTTTTGCATTCGTCAATATCTGTCAAAAAAAAAAAGAAAAAAGAGAAAAGAATAAAAAACGGGATTTGTGTTTTATTCAAAAGTCATACATGTACATGTATGTGAAAAAAAGTGGAATACTCGTTTGCAATTTTTTGTTTCATGCGATTCTTGGGTTGGACCTACAATTCAAACCGCTATTTTTCAATTTTTTTTTCTCTGGTACGGCAAAGACTATCTAAAGCATACGCTATAAACTGCTCTTGTTTTGCAACGGGAGCACAAAACACGTTATATATACAAAAAAAGAAAGAACGAACTATAATAAATCATCCATGGCCGCATTTCCTTGCTATTCCGAATTTACCTGTGCAATTTTGTCCATTTCCAGTATATCCAGGCTGACAATCGCATACGTGTGATCCATTGGTGTTGGTGCAGTTTGCATTCTCATGACAAGAGTGGTTTCCTTCACACTCGTCAATGTCTATGAAACCACAGATGTAAAAAATGGGATTTCAGAATTATGCAAATATTGCCGTGGCATAAGCCTTTACTGTATTATCTAAAGCATACACTTTAAACTGCTCTTGTTTTGCTAGTGGAGCACAAAACACGTTACATATACAAAAAAAAGAAAGAACGAACTAAAATAAATCATCCATGATCGCTGAGCTCTCCTTGCAGTTCCTATATTAAGCACTAGGCATACGTATGAACTACTCTTATTTTGCCATGGAAAGGCGTCGAACATTCAAGGTATATAAAAAACATAAAAGAATAAAACAAAAAAACAAAAACAAATACAAATAAAAAAAAACAAAACAAAAAAACAACAAAAAAGCAAACAAACCAAAACAAAACAAAACCAAAATATATAAACGAGCGAACGAAGAATACATTACACACGCTTAATAAAATATAGTAAGAAATTTGTCTTAGATTCTAAGATTCAGCACCTTATACAATGAGATAAATTCACGCCACTTTCAGCAACTAAAGAACAGTTGTCATACCAGCATTGAAAATCAGAAAAAATTTCATAGAGGTTCATTTCAAGTGTTGACTTAGACTCATACCCTTTTCACAATATTCTCCTTTGAATCCAGGAGGACACAAGCATCGATATCCCTTGAGTGTAAATCCAGACTGGCAAGTTGCGTTATTTTCGCAGTAGAGACTCTTGTCACAAGCGTTCTAAAGAAAAAGAAAAATTAAAATGAAAGGAGAAACGAAATACCGAATGATCGAATACACAAAAATTTGTATAGACATTAATTTTTGTTATTATATTATTCAAAGGCGATAACTTCGAAAAATCGATTTGTAACTCACCTTCGAGCCGCAATAATAAAAAGTGGCATTAGTTGTCAGATGACTGTCGTATTTTAGATGAGTGGCGTTATTTAGTTCACAGATGTGAAGTGGTCTATTATTCTCTGGATCTTTTTCGAAGTTAAGACTGACACAGTGGTCGTTCAGGTAGCACAGTAGCTCACAGTCATCCAAGTTATTGACGCCTTTCTTTTCAATGGTATGGTTTACCAAACGTCTTTCGGCAAAGAAGTAGTAGTCCGGAAACACCATTGCGCGCTCTCGCTCTAAAATAGACAAATTGGAATATGATTATAAGGCATACTTTTCCGTCGCAAGAAAAAAAATTTCGAGTGAAAAGTTCTAAGAACAAATCTCTTCGCGAAAATTCTCGGATCTCAGCAAACTATGGTGGCAAATGCGTTAAAAACGTAAGTCAAAAATAGCAGTCGGTGAGAAAAACAATGATTCGTTAGATGTAATTGAAAATTTTGTGAATTGCTTCGTCGTTTTCTACAATTAAACAATAACATGAAAATACCTTTATTTGAGAGTTTAGGGGTTTCTGAGATACGGAAAATTTACGGTAAATATTTCGAGTTTCACAATTCAAGAAGCTCGTACGTTTTTAGATGAGTCTATCATATCGATAGAAAAGACGAGCTTATCAAACACTCTGTGAAATTCCTACTACAGTGGGAGTTAATTGATGTTTGCATTTTTTGATGCATTTTTCATCAGTGCAATGAACACAATTAAAATTCTTTTATAGGGAGCCTTTAATATCTCAAAAACTTTGACCAGAGATCGCCTTAAAGTGAAAAAGTGGGAAGTTTTTTTCCTTCTTTTTTTTCTTTATATAAACAGGTGCTTGACTATTGAATGTTTATTAACGAAATGTATAACTGAAGAGCTCCTTTGCGGCTCTTTTCTTCGAACTACTATCGTGAACAGAGGGGAATTCATGCTAATTTAAGCCGAGAAAAATCATTCTTGTTTTGCGTCAATCACCGGTTTTTGTTTCGTTTTCGAGAGTTTTCTAAACGGGCAAATGTAGAATGAAACTTTATTTCTTTTACTTTTGCGAGCCAATGAAATTTGTTTGAATTTCTTAGCTATGGTGAATATAATCATCTCTTTATTTCCGTCATTTGTTTTCTGAAAACAACTCATTTATCTGTTTATCGCTTTAATTCATTAGTTGTTTTTCTCATGTCGAATAGAGTCTACCCAAATCATTTTTCTGCCATTGAAAAATATTGATCACAGCAACAGAGTTTTTAAAACATAGAAAATATATATTTAAATAAATTTTAGTCTAAGGAATCCTTGCTGGGATATTGATTGATGTTGATTCGCATTTCGTTTATCCTTGAAAATGTCACCTACTTCTTAGCGTCTAAACAATAGAACACTCAATTGTCCTCTTTCGCAATGCTTTTCATACCTTTCGTGTCTGCATGTAGTCGCTGATACAAT
Source organism: Pocillopora verrucosa (assembly GCF_036669915.1). Lineage (NCBI taxonomy): Eukaryota > Metazoa > Cnidaria > Anthozoa > Scleractinia > Pocilloporidae > Pocillopora > Pocillopora verrucosa. The sequence goes on along the minus strand of NC_089316.1, from coordinate 7,353,295 downwards.
GCGTACTAGGCTCAGCGAAATATCAACATTTTCAAGATATCTTAACAACCGTCTAAAGAATCCTTGTTACTGTTTATGTTATCAGTATGAAACTTTGCTTCCGAGTCGTTGATCGTCTTCAAACAGCTTGAAGCTTACAGCGTTTGAGTTGGTGACTCGTTATTTTATAACTAATGTCACATTATACTCGATCGTCTTTTTCGAATATGTGGTCGATAAAAAAGGTTCCATTAAGTTGACCGAAATGCCACCTTCTTCAACATATCTTAACAAACGTCAAATGACTCAGTTTAATTCTTTGTTTTACCTGTACAAGGTGTTGCCTTTGGGTTGATGACCGTCTTCAAACAGCTCGAAGCGTGAGGGTTTGAGTTATTTAAAAATTATACATCGATAATATCATACTGTTCTCAATTACCCTCGAAGTTTACTTGGGCTGAGTTAGTGAAGCATGACCAAGACAGTCATATAACAGTTAGTTGTCCACTTTCGCAACGCATCTTCTGTGGTCACGAAAACAATCTGCTCAGCGAAATTTCAACATTTTCAAGATATCGTTCAACTGTCTAAAGAATCCTTTTTAATCTTCATTTTGATAGTGTGCTTCTTTGCATCTGAGTAGTAGATTGCCTTCAAACAGCTCAAAGTTTACAGTGTTTGAGTTAGTGAATCATTACATCATTATTAATGTCACATTACACTCCGGTTGTCCTCTTTCGGGTCTGTGGTCAATAAAATGGTTCGCATTTAGCTGATCAAAATGATTCAGTCTATTTCTATATTTCACAAGTCGGCAATGTTGCCTCCAGGTTGATAATCGTCTCCGTACTACATTTTCCTAGAATCCACTGAGCAAATGATTGCAGGCGCATTGATTGCTCAGCGATTGAACAAAACAGAAGGTAGGAAAGCTGCATTGGGCGATTCTGTGATTTCATGCGAAAAGAAACCGCAAACAAGTTGTGAATGGGAGATGAATAGATGGAATGCGAGAAAGCACAGAGGATAATTTTCGTTTCTTTGTTTCCAAAAGTTTTACCCGCCGAAAATGGAGTCTACATCGCAGGTACAAAGCGGTTAAGCTGATATTATTTACTGTATTCAATTGTTTTAGGCCCTTGTACTAGGCTTAACATCGGTTAATGCAGAGCAAAGGAAAATGTAGTACGACCCATAGAGGCGGATGGGATAAGAGTCTTAAATTCAGTCTGATAAACAGTTAAGGAACTAAAGTGCTCCTTTAATTACATGTTATGTCGTGTTAATCTTTAGTGAGCTTAACGCCCATAAGTCTTAAGGTGAACAGTTTCTTTAAAATTAGAATTTTCAAAAAAAAATACCAACAACAACAAGAAAACGTTCAAGAGAGAGGACAAAGTCCTTCACACGAGGAGCGTATATCATTACATACGAGAAACAGTAATAGTTGACACAAGTAAATCAGGCCATACTGCATGTGCAATATTAACTTTTAATTTCAAATGATAACTAATACTGCATAACACTAACAACGTATATATCAGTTACTGAATTTTTTGGGTTCCGTGCTTATTGGTCATCATCAAAAATATAAATAAGTTTTAACTTGTTGCCATAAGTGTGTATATATATATTTATAATAAAGTTCGGATATAACGCGCGCTGTCATTGGTTGAAAGAGCGTGCTCTATGTGAGTATAGAGCATAGAGCTGAGCTAAAGCTGTCACGCCATCTGCCAAATTGTACTATGTTCGAGCTTTTCCGGGACTTCTTTTTAGCTCTTTTTCGATAATTGAAAGTGAAATTTCGGAACTGAAGCGAGCCGGCAAGTAGCAACAGAAGAATCAAACAAAGGTTTGTAAACATACCAGGCGCCGTAATTTACCTTATTAAAACGTGAGTAGATACGAAAATCCTCAAAAGAAAAACAAATAAACATTCCGAGTTTTAAACATTTTCACGCTCAGTTAGACTGCAAGCTTACGTACGGTAATAAAAATCAAACACAGCTAACACTCGTATAGCATGTAAAGTTCAGTGTTCAAAAACAAAACAAAACAAAACAAATCATTCATCGCGACTCGCTCATCATGGCGATCTCCGGTCATCACAGTAAAGCAAGTATCAGAAACTACATCGGCCGCCCTTCGAATGAAAAAATAAGAGCTTGCTCTGATATCCTTTCCGATGCGTTGAGTGGAAAGTCACATCTGTCACTGCAGCAGAGTTTTGTCGCGCTGTCATCCCGAGCGATCTTCATGTTTCGGTGAACTCGGATTTCGTTCATTCAAAAAACACTCGCCTTGAACAGTTTGTTTTCTACCTTGTCATGTGAAAAAACTCGCGTGTTTTTATGAGCCATAATTCGGCTGAAGTTCACTGAACATTTCACTTCAAGATTCTGTATTAGAGACTTAAAAACTTCAATTCGACCTACCGAACTATCTCAGTTTGTAAACTATCGCAGAAGGTGAACTTTCATGGTTATTTAACTTTGATGGTTTAACACTTTTGACAGCTTTAGTCTTCTACAGCCAATCAGATTATTTCAACCATTCTAACAGGGATTCTGATTGGCTTATTGTAGTGTGCTTTATAAGAGTATAGAGCATGCTGACGGCACTGTTGTTCACCTTGGAAATAAAGTTTGTTTCGAGAATTGAAAGTAATGCTTGGGTAATTTAACGGATTCTTTATTATAAAACAAATAGAGAAGCCTTGACTGTGCTCTGTTCTGTTATAAAGCACTTAGGAAGCGGCTAGAGCACGAAAGAAGTGGGAAGAAACACTCAGAACAATTGCCCGCTCAATGGTAACTGCCTTCAATCCTCAGTCGTTTATCAAGCCACCGTCACACGGAACGACAACAACACCTCTGAAACATACATTGGACTCACAGAAACCGACTTCAAAACAAGACACAGAAATCACACCGCATCATTCCGCCACGCCAAGCACAAAAACTCTACCGAACTTAGCAAACATATCTGGACACTCAAGAACGACAACATTGACTATTCTATTTCATGGCGCGTCTTATCATCTAACTCTCCCTACAACAGCTCCAGTAAAAGATGCAACCTCTGCCTAAAAGAAAAATTCCTGATAATTTACCGACCCGACCTCTCATCACTAAATAAGCGTAACGAACTCGTATCTTCATGCCGACACAGAAACAAAGCGTTGCTACGCAACAGCTGAACTTTAAAGTTTTTAAGTTTACCGCGTATTATGTAAATTTTCCTAGTATATAAACGATAGTCACATGAATATTCTTTCATTAAACCCCTGAAGAGTGAAGCGATTCACGAAACAGGCTTGTCGGGAAATGTAGTTGCGTCCTT
>NC_089316.1:7344971-7347471 GCF_036669915.1 Pocillopora verrucosa | reverse complement strand
ATTTTTTTCTCGTGTCGAGTAAAGTCCACCCACATCATTTTTCTGCTGTTGCAAAAACATTGATCACAGCAACAGAGTTTTAAAAACACTGAAAAATATATATTTGCATAAATTTCAGTCTAAGGAATCCTTAATGTGAGGTTGATTACGAAAGAGCACAAAATTGGAAAATTGCACGAAGCTTCTGGGCAAAGTTTTTGTTAAGTATCATCTCAATGAAGCTATTTGTTCTTTGGCAAGTTCGAAAAGTAATTTTTAAAAGGATTTTGCGTCAGAGGTTTTATTTTTCAACCCCACTCTATAGTTATATTATATGAAGATGGGCTACCCTATTTTGATAGACAAATATCTAGAACCAGTACAAATTGGTCTATTCCAAATGCCAGTATTGTTCTTCTATAAAAATAATCTCGCTCAAGTTGGCTAAGAGTAGCTAAATCTTCTTCCATGCAAATTATCAAATTCCCGTCTGCAACACAACAACGAAATGTTTTTGATAGAATTTAATATCCGTCCACATAAATATGAGCTGAGCGTTAGGATTGAAGTGGTTCTTCATCGTAGCAGTTCTTAGCTTTTTTGTAACAACTGCAAATTTCCGATATGGTCCATCATAATAACGCGCCTTTGTTAAATATTGTTAATATCTACAAAAGAAGTTTACAAGACTGAGGTTCCTTTCTTTAAAAATCATGTTTGTAGAGTTCAGATTTTTATTTTTGTGATAATGACACGTTATAAGCTCAGTGCATCAACTTTTGTGAATCAGCGAAATAGAAATAAAGAATGATGGGAAATAAAATAACACGAGCTAAAGTTTGAACATAGGGATAGAAAATGATTTGCATTTTGCAACTCACCATTAGCAAACGTCAAGTAAGTCATCGATGAGAAGTGCAGACTGCGAATATAAGAAACGTTGAAAATTCCATGCTTTCTCAAGACAACTCAGTTCAATATTGATACTTTCAGTATGCCACCAATTTCGTGTCGACACCTGCATTCAATAATGGATCAAGTGAAAGAAACCGGCTTTTCTGTATTGAAAATGGGATTTTAACAAAGTTAAGAGATGTCAGTCTAGACCCAACAAAGTTATTGATGCAAATAACATACGTGGGCACGCGTTTTAATGTCTGCGAATGAACACGTTTTCGATGCCTTTCGTTGTTCCAGTTAGAAAGACTTTGGTTTTACGGAGGGGAAGGGGGCTACGATTCTATCGGTGTTCACCAGCAGATTAGAAACAGGAATTTTACCACCCAAATTACTATGAAATTAACTTCAATTGCTTCATAATTACAATCAATGGAGTGTGTTTAAGACGCAAACAATATAAACATATTCCTAGGAACATTATAGGTGAAGATACTCCGATAACACAGACATAAAAAGCCAAATTCCCTCCAGTTTCTGAGAAATAACACCTTCAAATTTACAAGATCGACGCATAGATTTAGCTTTTTTTTTATTCTCAGTGGAAAACGGAAAACACCTCACTAAATCGATCGAAGCGTCAATAATTGACGAAAAGCAATACTCACAAAATATGGTAATAAAAATAGCTCTTGTGTAGCGACAGTCTCGCTCACGAAATCTTACGGATAAAGGCAATGGGTGTGTAGGACCAGACGGGTTGGTCAAGCAGAGTCTCGAGGCAGAACCCATCAGATACCTTATAATGAATGAGCACGATCCAGTGGTAGACAGCTGCTATACTTAATCAAGGGCCTTAGTGAGACGAGGTTCTGAATGCTGTTTAAGAGCAACCTCGATCTCCAGGATAATAGCAAATAGATGTGCCGTAATTTAAGATTGGATTTAGCCAAACAATCCGGATCGGACTTAGCTTTCAACGCCTTCATTAGAATATCTTTTAATTTATAAAAAAAAAAAAAAACAAAGTTTCAGTTTTTCCTCCGTTAGATAAAGTTCGTGCAGACTTAAGGTTAACGAGACCAGTGACCCAATAGTGAGTTCCCGCGTTCTTTGGTGCCAAACTCTAATGTAATTATTACTTTCCCGTAGCTATGGTTACGATAGAAACTGTTGGCTTCAAGCCAAGATAATCATTAATATTAGTAATGAACTTTCCTCTTCCTGTTTGGGCTCTTAGCACTAAATGCTAAATTGCTAAAATAATGCCGGAAGAAGTTATCCTAAAGCAACGGATTGAGTGGCGTAATGCGTCTTGGACTGTAAGATGTTTTTATTAATTCCTTGAAAGTGTCTGGCGCAAAATACATTATAATTATATATCGTTTTTTTGGTGATTTATTTCAAACTAACGCAATGCAAATGAATTCGAGAGATGAAGCGAGAGACTTCAATAATAATTTGAGGCAAGTCCAGAAAAATGGTTTAAATGATTTTGAGACTCACAAAGACACAGAAAAAGAGGAAAATTTACCACTACGTACGTCAAAGCTTAATGAATTTTATTTAGTTGATTACAATATTTATAAAGGAAGTCTGCAAGTCGATTTTCGCGTGGAACAGT